>NC_048223.1:111062951-111094563 GCF_002007445.2 Ailuropoda melanoleuca | reverse complement strand
TCAGATGCATTTTCACTCTGAAAACAAAACAAATGAACAAACAAAATACTGAGGTTTGGTTGGCTCAGCAAACTACCTAAAGACTAGTTCTGTTTCCATCCTTTCTTCTCTCTGGTCTTTTTCCCAAATAGCAAACAACGTGATATTTTTCAAAAGCAAATGCAAACCCACAACCACTGCAGAATAAGGTCCTTCATTGCATCCTTTGGCGCGAAAGCAGGGTGCCGTGATAGAGTCTACAAGGCACCACCCAATACAACCCCTGCCACCCCTGCCCCCAGCTCTCGGCTCCCCCTCCACTAGCCTTCCTTCTGTCTTTGCAATCTACCGACTTCGCACCAGCCTTCAGGACCTTTGATCTTGCTGCTCCTTCTGCCTGGAATACTCCCGAATGTCCTTTCTTCCACTTCATATCCTAACTCCCATGTCCGTGTTTGACTTCCACGGCACCCCCTGACCTGACCTGTTTCCTGCGGTCTGATCTCACAGCACCTTGTGCTTCTGTCTTATCTTTCTTGCTCCATTTCATTAATTGCAAAAGGAGCTGTTTCAAGTCTGCTTTCCCTGTTACAGGATGACTTCCATGAAGCCAGGGTCCCCATCGGTTTTATTCACTATTACAGTCCTAGCTCAGTGCCTCACAGATGACAGGCGTTTGATATTTTTTGGAAGAATGAATGGATGGGTGAATAAATGAATGATGAAAACTAAGGCCAAATAAGCTTGAGTTTAGGAACTGCTAGAAAAATAGAGCCAAGATGAATAACCAAAGCTTTTTGTCTCAAGAATCCATGTCACTCTGTCCTCATGGGACCTTGTTGAACTCTAGGAGGAGCTTCTAAGAGGCAGGAATTAATGAGTTCAAATCATAAAATCCAAAAGCACCGGACTTTCACATGGAGAACCAGACTCCTGAAAATCTCATCACATGGATGTCTTCCGTAACAGAGCAAAAAAAGTATGTAAATATCTTGTCAATATTATAAGACAAGATCTTGAAACATTCCTAATAAGCAAGTGATAATAAAGAGAAAGTAATTATCCATTTGGGACAAGTAAAATTTCGTTGATATGCTCTTTGACATACAGTTGTTATCGCTGGATTTTAATAAACACGAAAAAATGTATGAGAATATTCTTGAATTCACTCCAGGTTTTTATCTCACAGTTCCCAACCCCCCACTGCCCTTTGCCAGGATCTTACACTCCTAAGTAATTTATTCTACACACCAAGGAGATCCCCATGAAAGTCAGCCTAAGAATTAGAAAGAGACTGGGGTGAGGAAAGGTCAAGAGGTGACTCCCTGGGACATTTGGGAGTATTCCAGGGAGAAGGAACAGCAAGTTCAGAGGGCCTGAAGGCTGGTGCAAAGAGAGGACCCATACGAGATAGCACTCAGGCCACTTTGTTGATTATTTTTAATCAGGTTTGCTGAGGTACTTTACTGAAAATGAAATCTGCAATTTTGAATGTATAGTTTGAGGAGTTTGGACGGTTGCCTAGAGTCGTGAAACCAGCACCATCTCAGGGTTCAAAAACAATTCCTTTACCACAAGAAGCTCCTTCAGAACCAGCCAATCCTCTCTGTCACCCCAGGCCCTAGGTAAACACTGATCTGCTTTTTATTGCCATAGTTTTGCCTTTGATAGACATTCATATAAATAGAATCATGAAATATGTAGTCTTTTTTCTGGATTTTTTCACTTATAATTATACTTCTGAGAAATATTTATGCTGTTGAATGGATAAGTAGTTTATTCTATTTTAATGCTAAATAATATTTTACTGTATGGATATACCACAATCTAGATATCTAGTCACCCATTGATGTATATGTTGGGTTCTTTTAGATTTTTAATGATTATGAATAAAGCTGCTGTGAGCATGTAAGTTTTTGTGGGAACAAATGTTGTCTCTTGGGTAAATACAGAGGAATGAGATTGTCAGATCATATGACAAATGGGTATGTTTAANATTAGAATGAGACTGGGGTGAGGAAAGGTCAAGAGGTGACTCCCTGGGACATTTGGGAGTATTCCAGGGAGAAGGAACAGCAAGTTCAGAGGGCCTGAAGGCTGGTGCAAAGAGAGGACCCATACGAGATAGCACTCAGGCCACTTTGTTGATTATTTTTAATCAGGTTTGCTGAGGTACTTTACTGAAAATGAAATCTGCAATTTTGAATGTATAGTTTGAGGAGTTTGGACGGTTGCCTAGAGTCGTGAAACCAGCACCATCTCAGAGTTCAAAAACAATTCCTTTACCACAAGAAGCTCCTTCAGAACCAGCCAATCCTCTCTGTCACCCCAGGCCCTAGGTAAACACTGATCTGCTTTTTATTGCCATAGTTTTGCCTTTGATAGACATTCATATAAATAGAATCATGAAATATGTAGTCTTTTTTCTGGATTTTTTCACTTATAATTATACTTCTGAGAAATATTTATGCTGTTGAATGGATAAGTAGTTTATTCTATTTTAATGCTAAATAATATTTTACTGTATGGATATACCACAATCTAGATATCTAGTCACCCATTGATGTATATGTTGGGTTCTTTTAGATTTTTAATGATTATGAATAAAACTGCTGTGAGCATCTAAGTTTTTGTGGGAACAAATGTTGTCTCTTGGGTAAATACAGAGGAATGAGATTGTCAGATCATATGACAAATGGNGCTGCTGTGAGCATGTAAGTTTTTGTGGGAACAAATGTTGTTTCTTGGGTAAATACAGAGGAATGAGATTGTCAGATCATATGACAAATGGGTATGTTTAACTATATAAAAAGCTACCAAACTCTTTCCCGAGGTGGCTGTACCAATTTGGAAAAGCATCACCAATATATGAAAGTTCCATTTGTTTCAGGTGATAACCAACATTTGGTATCATCAGTCTTTTAAAATGGTAGCCTTCCTGGAGTGTGGAGTAGTGCTTCAACGTGGATGTAACTCTCCTTTCCCCAATGACTAAGAGTGTTGAACATCTTTCCATGTGCTTACTGGACTTTCATATATAATCTTTGGAGGAAATGTCTGTTCACGTATGTTTCCCATTGTAATAGAGCTGTTTTGCTTTTTATTATTGAGTTGTAAAAGTTCTTTATATATTCCACATACAAGCACTTTCTCACAGGTATGTTTTGTAAATACTTCCTCTCAGTCTGTGGCTTGAGTTTTCATTTTTTAAAGAGTTTTCTCAAAAATCATGAGTTTTTAGCTTGGATGAAATCAAATTTATCATTGTAGCTCATGCTTTTCATATCATATGTAGGAAATCTTTGCCTAATCCAAAGCAATGAAGACTGTCTTCTTACAATTTTCTGATTTTTAGCTTTTACTATTAGATTTATAATACAGTTTGTCTTCAACTTTGTAGATGATGGAGATAAAGGTTGATGCTGTTTTCTTCCATACGAATAGCCAATTATGTCTGCACCATTTGTTGCAAGACTGTTCTTTCCCTTGTTGAATATACCTTGGCATCTTTGGTTTATTATTGGGGGTTGATTACTGGATTCTCCTCTGTTCCATTGATTTGTATGTCTACCTATCTGCTAATTTCCCACTAACTTGATTACTGTAGCTTAATGTAAGTCTTACAACCTGGTAATGTACATCTTGCAACTTCGTTCTTTTTAAAAATTATTTTGTCTATTCTACGTCCTTTGAATTTCCATTTATTTTAGAATCAGCCCGTTAATTTCCATATAAAAAAATCCTGCTGAAATTTGGATCGTGACTATGTTGAAAGATGACATCTTAACAATATTGACATTTCTGGCACACAAACGTGGTGCATCTCTCTATCTCCTTAGGTCATCTTTAATTTTTGTCAGTAATAGTTGATAGTTGTCAGCAAACAGCTTTTATGCATTTAAAAAATTTTTTTCTCTAAGTATCTCATGTTTTTGATGATTTGCAAATTTTGCCATTTTTAAATTTTAATATCCAGTGGTTCATTGTTAGAATATATAAATAGAGTTGATTTTTTATATTGACTTTGTATCTGTGACCTTGCTAAACTCACTTACTAGTTCTGATAGTCTTTTCTTTTCTTTTTTCTTCTTCTTCTTTTTTTTTTTTTCTGGCAGACTCCTTTGATTTTCTACATAGTCAACTATGGAAGGAAAAAGCAGTTTTACCTCTTCCTTCCCAATATGCATGACTTCAGTCTTCTGTCTTGATTTGTGTTACTGATGAGAACTTCTAGCATGATGCTAAATCCATCTGGGGAGAGTGGACACTCTTCTTCACTCTCAAATTCAGAGAGCAAGTGTTTAGTCTTTGACTTATTATGTGGATGGCACAGACTGGACATCCTTTATTATACTTTAGTAGCAAGGCTAAATTTGCTCTAAAGACTGCTCAGGACCTACCTTAAGAAAGCTTAAAAGCAAACCTTGTAGACACCAAACTGACCCACAGGTAACCTACCCGGTAATTTACCAACTTACCAGAATTAGTTCCAACACTCAATAGCTTTTAATTTAGGGCTGACATGGTATCTTTCAGACACTCATTTATGCGGCAAACATCTACGGTTAAACAGTTTGTGTAAGATATGAATTATTGTTTGTCCCCCTGATATCCCCTACAATGCTCCACCCCACATTTCAAGCCAGTGCTTAAGTCCTTTTCCACTTTTTTCCTGGAAGGTGTTTTTGTTTTTATTTTCCTGAGAAAAAGGTATAAGACGCTGGAAGTTAGTTGCTCCTCTCTTTTGTAAAATCCACAGAAGACTGAAAAGTAGGCAGAGGACAGGGATTCCAAGAGCAGCAGGGCCCCTCATGCTGCTTCCCCATGGGCTTGGTAAGCCTCTGAGGGGGATGGTTATGTGACCTGTCCAAGGACACCAGCCCCAGGAGCCTAGGTTGTCAGCACAGCATCCTGTGTCCTGGACCTGGCCTGGAAGTTGCAAGCTTTGGGCTTCCAGGAGCCAGACAAGCTTGGGCAATAAGGAAATCCACCGTGAACTGACCATGACTGGAGGCTCCTCCCTTATTTGCTAGATTCATATACGTTACGTCCCCAAGAAGGGTCAGGAACTGAAATAAGGAATAAGTGTCGACTGCCAGCTTGGGTGGAGAGGAGAATTCAGTGGAAGAGTTGCTGTGAAGTTGCTTTAGAGGAAAAATCTTAAATGCCATAGTTCCAGACATCTCATTTCCTTACCTGTGATAGGTGCTCGCTATAAAGTCTTAAAGACATGCAGATGAACATGCTGGGCTCAAAATTAATTTTTGCGTTGTACAGAGCTAGGTTGTAGTACTTTTTCAGACATTCACTAGCCTTATTAAGGCACAGTATTTTGGTATGAATGCATACTTATGCACTTGACCTAATGTAGGCCTCCAGAGAGTGACTGCAAATTACAGGTGTACGTCCAGTGTGGACAGCTCCAGTGAGCGATACCTGAAAGGTCTCCTTGGGAACTTTATAAGAAGAAATAAGGATTCGTTGTAAAGAATTGTACCCACACATCCAGAGGCATCACATGCCTCTGGAGATGCCTTTGAATGAAGGCCCTCTGCTCTGCACTAGTTGGGCTCTGGGTCCATAACCGTCCTCTTTGAGCAAGCATTGAGATACCTTCCATGCTGAGCTGTCTGAATACCTACTGTACAGTATTCAAATGCCATTCCTTCTGGAAGATGTTTCCTGTCCTCTCAATCCTCTTCCTCCAGATCTGGCCTAGTTGGGGTACCTTGGATGGAAAGACACTCTTCCTGCTTCTCTGAGTATATTAGGATTGTTTTGGTCACAGGTGAAAGAAATTCAATTTAATTAGCAAAAAAGGGGATCGGTGCCCTCAAGGAGTCCAAGGACAGAGTGAACTAGAAGAGGGAAGGACAGGGATGCAGCCAGAACCGAAGGCAGTCCAAAGTCAGGCTCAGAATCCTCATGACACCTCTCCGTTCTGCTTCTCTCTGTGCCAACTCATTCTCTGTCCCTCAGACCAGAGCGGCTATTTGCACATGATGGAACACATGGCAGCCAACAGCATCCAGACTTTCTGTCGTATAATTTCAACTACAGAGATGCTGCTTCATTGCTCTTTCTGGTCTTAACACCAAAAATCGCAAGGAAGTACCTTTTGGCTCAACTTGGGTCATGTCTACCAACGGATCAATAAACTTGGATGCAGCCAGCCCAGAAGATGTCAAGTCCTGTGGGTATGATGTAGATTTGATGGCAGAATGATGAGGGGTGCAGGGGTGAGAGGAGTAGTACCCAGAGAAAGTGAGCTCCAGGAGCACTGGCAGGTGAAACCATAGTCACTCCTAATAGGGCTTCTGCCATAACATTTTGGGTCCATGTTAAGTAAATAGCAAATTCATGCAGTATCCATAGCTGGAATACCCACAAACACACACAGACACACAAGAAATGAAGGTAGCAAATTGCATCAAGTTACAAGTTCCTAAACCTTTAAGCTATTTCCTTAAGACCAATCAGGTCAGAAGCCAACACTATTCAGGAATCGTCTAAGAAGACACAGGCCTTGGTTTCCATTTCTGCCACATAAGGGAGTTGACCTCAGAGGTCCCTTCATCTCCAGCCTTCTATCGCTGTCACAAAATCTCACCCATGCGGAATTAGGCCAGATCTAGGTTACCATTCTCATTCCAAAATGGACACCTTCTGAAATCCATCTGGGGCCTTTAGTAGAGGACTGACACATTTCTGGGGTCTTCTTCCATCTGGGATTCACCTAATGGGGGGAAGAAACCTCTTCTAATTAAACAGCTCTTTAGCAAATTCATTTACACGTGATTTGACTTTGTTAATAAAAACTGATGAAGTCTCTCTCTCTTCTGGGATCACAGCATTTCACCGCAATCAGAGCACCAGAGGAGGACCAAATAAAAGGAAATGGGAATCCCAGAATTCTATTCATATTTAGTCGACTCCAAGAATAAATAAGTGAGGGCATGCTATTCTCATTTATACCAGTTACCTTGATGTTGAGATTGCAGTAGGTAACTCTGGTTTTGTTCCAGAATTTCTTTTCAAAATGATACAAATCACTGGAATAACCAGAACCATTTGAACTGAATCTCAAAGGTCAAGTTCAAACTTAGGCAACTGGTGATCTTCTAGAAGTCTGAATGCTCTAGCTTTAACGACACCAGTTTGCATCCCTGAGCTCATACCCTGTGCTAGACACAGTGACGTGTGCTTTACAAACTCAAGGGTGCTTTACTCTTCTCAACCACCCGATGAGGAGTGTTATTATTACAATTGTCACAAAGCAGTAGGGTGGCGTCAAACCTTCTAGCCTCAGATGGCGGCCCCACCCCTGTCGAGCTCTGCGACATTAGATAAGTCAGCCAGCTGCTCTGTGCCTTGGTTTTCCCTTTGATGAAATGGGGGTGGACACGATAACAGCTACTTCAAGTGTTGTTGGGAGAATTATTAAGTTAATAAATATAAAGAGCTTGAAGCACCGTCTGACACTTGGTGAAGTGCCCCACAAATGTGAGCCACCGTTCGTAGCTCCTTGGTATATATCAGGTGCAAGAAAGGCTAAACAATTTGCCCAAGGTCACTCAGCTAGTAAGCAGCAGAGTGGGGGCTCAAATTCACCCTTGCCCCACAGTCTCTTTGCCGTGCTTAATGAAAACGGACATTACCCAAAAGCTACATTTATCATTACTGTTTAGTCCGGCAGTAAGGGCAAACTTGGAAATACACGTGCTTCTGTGGGGGCTCCGATATTTTATCAGTATGCCAATTTTTTTCTTCGTTAATTATTAGCATGGCTGAGAATTCTTTCCAAGTGGCCTGGAATTGATGTTCCAGTTCAAACTACGGAGAAGTGTTTCTTTAGGAAGCCAGATATTGGACATAGATGTCTGCCATTCTTAACAGATTACTGAAGAGCGGCAGCTTTTCTGTGTTCAATTCAGTTTATGTCTGAGTAGATAAATTCAGAAGGGCTTTGAGATGCTATTAAAAGGGCAAAAAAGAATGCTCAACTCTGAGAAGAACTGAGGTAAAATAAATGTTCTGTCGAGCAGGTGATTGAAGTCAGTGCGAAGTATAAGACAGCAAAACAAAGGGAGTCTGCTGCTTTCTCCAGCTCCAAAAAAATAAAAAATAAAAATAGAAAAGGGAAATTGATGCAGCCAAAGGAGGAAAGCAAATTTGCTAGAGGGCAGGGATGAGCTGGGTCAATCCTGGTTTTGCTGAATCTTAAATAAAGCAATTAAACAACTAACACCCTCCCCCAAATTATATTTTCCTCCCCAGGAATTTTTCCTCTATATCTCTATTTCCTGGCAAGTGAAACAAGAAGCAAGAATCTGAAATGTCCTCTAGGGGATATCTCTGCTTCATTAAAAAAAAAAAAATTCACGGAAGGCATCTGTGTAAAATCGGCTCTGTAACAGCGCTTCTGGCCTGAGATTGGGGTTGCAAGTCTGTATGGCTTCACTTCTTCCAAAGCCATCTGTGTGGCTACCTTGTCACTGTCTTCCCCTTTGCATTACGTTCATCTCATGTCTCGTTAGGCACCTACTGCCTCTGCCACTTGTAGTGCAAATCCACGCAGCAGGGCTGGGCTCCATGAAAAATGGCACCTGGGTCTAGATGACACTCCTTGCGCACTTAGCAGGGCTTTACCCAGAACGTGGGCTCACCTCCTCCCCAAAGCACTTCTGTATTAACCCCACCTCATGCCCAATTCACAACACACACTGAGGTCCAGACTTTCTTCCTCATCTCCCCTCATGCCATACACATTGAGGGTGATAGTAAAACTATAGCGGACTGTTCCCCAAGCAGGCAGATATGGTCACATGTCTCCCATTTTGACAATTAATAATTTGACCCCCCACAAGTCTTATCAGCAGAAGATGGTGTGTTTGTGTCTTCCTCCCTCAACACATACGCCCTTGGAGCTTACACTATTCAAAGTGTTGGAGAGGATGTGGAGAAAGGGGATCCCTCCTCCATTGTTGGTGGGAATGCAAGTTGGTACAGCCACTCTGGAAAACAGTGTGGAGGTCCCTTAAAAAGTTAAAAATTGAACTACCCTATGACCCAGCCATTGCACTACTGGGTGTTTACCCCAAAGATACAGACGTAGTAAAGAGAAGGGCCATATGCACCCCAATGTTCATAGCTGCATTGTCCACAATAGCCAAATCATGGAAGGAGCCGAGATGCCCTTCAACAGATGACTGGATTAAGAAGCTGTGGTCCATATATACAATGGAATATTACTCAGCTATCAGAAAGAACGAATTCTCAACAAAAAGATGATCTTTCCAGAGTCTTTAGCTAACTGAAGGAGACTGCTCAAGTCTACTTGAGCCATCACTGCTATAGCTCCTTCTTGCCACCAGGTGTCACTGTTGGGAATCAGACCCATACAGCCCGGTGCTGGTCCATGGCCTCTAAGATTCCTCACTATGGTAGACCTTCCCACACAGGCTGCTGTGGATCTTTGAAGGAGGAGAAAGCCCTCCCTCACTGCTGAGCCTGCCAAGGTTCTCATGCTTGGACTCCCATGTTTGCAGGTCTTACTGTCTGGTTCTACCAGTTCCCACAGAGAGAATGGAGCAGCCCAAATTGGAGTCAGGACTGAGCCGAGAGAATTACCCCACACCCAGTTTGGGGCACAGCACAGCCACCTGGTGAAAGTCATGAACACAGGGAGAGGTAAAGCATTAGGGCCAAATGCAGCAGTCTACAACAGCGTGAGAACAAACCATCACATATCTTGCATGACAATGTAGAAGAGGGCGTTCCAGATACCCACATGGGATTGCTTATATTCAGTCAGGCCAGACCTAAGTATTAATATTGGTTTGCATGAGACTTTAAATGCTAAGAATAAAACATTCATAACCTTTTCCATTTATTTATCCTACTCATTTCTAAAAATGGTTTGAAAACAACCATTTAAAAAACCCTCAAATAGAATAAAAATTAAAACTAGAACTAAGTAATAATGGCAAGTAAGGGAATAATCGCTTTAGAAATCCTAGGGTATGGAAGGTCTTGCGATTGAGCTCCAAATTAGCTTTGAGCTTTCAGAAAGCCAAGGCAAAGAGGAAAACCCAATGGGTTACATGTGTATTGTCTCATAAAAGGACAAATCCTAATCCATCATGACAAACATTTCCCTACCTCCAAGAGCTGAGAATGGGATATGATAATAATAATTTTTCCATTAAAAATAAATATTTGAAACATTTATTTTTTTTAAGATTTTATTTGAGGGTGAGAGAGAGAGAGCAAGCACGAATGGAAGAGTAGAGGGAGAGGGACAAGCAGACTCCCCGCTGAGCAGGGAGCGTGATGCAAGGCTCAATCCCAGGACCCTGAGATCAGGACCTGAGCTGAAGCCAGACGCTTAACTGCCTGAGCCACACAGGTGCCCCTGAAACATTTTAAAACGAGATAGACCATGAGGTTTTAGACAGGATGACCGTATTATTTGTTATTAAAACCAGCACACTTTTAATAGTGAAATGGGATACTATAAACAATGATGTTGGAATAATTATATTTATTAGAGCTGTTCTGTGAAAATGGAGATATACGCTCATCTCTAGGACATATGATAGTGCATTAACTTTGGGTTAGCACAATTGGGTTTAGCACAATATGCTATCTCTTTTCAAGAGATACTCTAAAAAATTAGGTGCAAACCCCCAGAGCACATGGTATACCCCCCATAACCTATTATGCATTATCTCAGAAGATAGGGAAGTTTTATTTGTCCCTAAATGGTCATCTTAAAAATATGGACATTTATCCAACATTATGACCAATTCAAATGACTCTAGATATTTATCTAAGAACCTATAAATATCCCTCTCTGTTTCAGTTTAAAGTAGGAAGTGTCTGGGCCTTTCTCAACTGCTATTTCCTCTTGACAAAATGTAGACAAACTTTTCTCCATGTTTAAAGTCCAACATTAGGAAAATTGTTTCCAATTAGTCAATATAAAGAGCCTGTTAATAAAAGCGTTTCTGAAAGTCATATTACCACACACTCTGGAAAAGTAGCAACTGTCTCAAGATTTATGAATTACATTAAAAATCCTGCCCCATCACAGAAAGCAAATCTCCTTAGATAAATTAAGTTGTATCTAATTAAATTATATAAATTAAATATTATAATAGTAATGGATAACATTTACTGGACATTTAGTATGTTCTAGGCACAGTGCCAAATAATTTACTTATATTTTCTCATTTAACTTCACTACAATCCTAAGGGGTATTATTATCCCCATTTTACAGGCGAGGACATGGGGGATCAGAGAAGCTAAGTGACTCATCTATCATTGTGTAGATGGTACATGGTAAGGTTAGGATTCAAACTCCAAATCTTTCTGATTCCAGAACTTAAACTCTTAACCACTCTGTTAGTTTCCCCATCATCTTCCATCCCTTCTGATCCGGTGGGAAATGGCTTTAGGAAAAGTGTTCTAGGAAAAAGCTTTATAAAAACGAAAATAAAACAGCCACTTGACTATTTTCCTCTCTCTTCCTGAAAGAACCCCCAGAGAAGAGCTTCCCAAAGGCCAACCCAAGAGGGACCCTCAGCATCACCTCCAGCATCTGGGAACTCTTGGTGACCCTGTTCCAAGAAACAGGGGTACTTTCCAAGGTTGAACCTAGGACCTGATGCTTGGAAATATTTATTGTTTATGAGTCGGACCAAAAAAATGCTGTGGGAAGGCAATGTGGTAAGAGGATTGAAATACAGAATACTGGAAAGTTCAAATTCTTGGGGAGAAGTTTGCTGGATATGACGGGGAGAAGGTTACATAAAACAAGAAAAGTCTGGAAATGAAAAGGTATGTGTGATAAGGTTGATTGGCTAAGGACAGAAGACCACCATCATCTCCTCTGTTGGTTACTAAAGATAACAGCTGGCTCTTTATTTCTGAAGCATGGGACTTCCAGATTTTAAAGTCTGCAGCCTCAAAAATCCACCAACCTCTCTTGATTCCATTTATCCCAAACAGAGGGCCCCAGAGGAGGAAGGGCGGGAAATGATTTGTTGAGAGACCTCTGAGCTCAAGTCTGGTTTATCTGTAGCCGTGAGAAGTTCATCCAAAATGGTAATGAGACTGCAGATTCTGCTGTACCATTGACACAGAGGCTACCAGAGCTTTTCCAAGTCCAAACTTGACAATCGTTGTTGAGAAGAGATGAAAGAACCCGCTCTCGTGTTTGTCTGATGGTGCCATTCAAAACCTGATCTGTCACCAAGATGTCGCTTGCAGGGAACTCACAGTCATTTTTTTAATAATAATATTTTTTTATTATATTATGTTAGTCACCATACAGTACATCCTTGGTTTTTGATGTAAAGTTCAACGATTCATTAGTTGCGTCTAACACCCAGTGCACCATGCAATACGTGCCCTCCTTACTACCCATCACAGTCGTTTTTATCCTCAGAGTAGGGAATACTGGCAGCAAGGGTGTCCCAACTTATTTTGAGCTGGCAGAGAGTATAGAAAGAGAGGGCTGCTGTGCCCATGTACATAATTAATTTAAGACCCATAGATCTCTACTCCCAGCCCTTCTATTCTCTAGGGAGGTAAACAAAGGGGAAAAGTAATAAGTATGTATCCAGCTGGTCTCCTGGAGAGCACATGGCAGAAACCTGACTTAACCAAGATTAGGAGACAGGCGAAGAGGAGTAACTTGTTCATGTAATCCAAGCTGCGGAGAACAGACACAGAGTGCCCTAAACAAACAGAACCCTCCAGCTCTTGTTTCTGCTTCTCTCCAGCGGTCAGCTCTATCCTTGTCTGCTGCACACCAATTCCTTCCACAAGGCTGCCAGAACAATGGCTGCTAATGGATCTTGGCCCCAAATGTTTCCTGCTCCAGAAATGTGGTTGCTTATTTACAAATTTAGCGCAGTGATTCTTTCCGTCCATATACACAAGACCATCTGCAATATGATTCTGCTGATCCTCTCATTACGAGGTGGAGTATATTTCCCTTTGTCTTAAATCTGGGCTAGCCCTGTGATTTACTTTGGCCAAAATACAGTAGAAGTCAAGTTGTCTGATGTCCAACTGTTGACATCAAGAGGGCTTCAGCTTCCATTTCTGCCCTTATAGAGTGCTGCCACTGCCATGAAGGGAAACCCGGGATGGACTCACATGGAGAGAGAGGGCCAGACAGTGGCCAACACCAAGCCCTTAAGTACGTAGGGAAGCCACTCAAACCACCAACTGACCGCAGCAACATGAGGGAATGCATTTGAGACCAGCCCAAGAACCACTGAGGTAACCCCAGAGAATAGTGAAAATAATGTCACTGCTATATCAGATCACTAAGTTTTGGGGTAATTTGCTAGGCAGAAATAGGTAACTGATACAGGCAAAATGCCCATCTTTAGACTAATCACTGTGCCCAAAGAGCAGGATTATCTTCCAATATGTGAGATCCCACTGGACCACATGTCAGAGTGAGACACAAAGAAAAGCAATTTCTCCAAAAGAAGGTTAATGCTAATCCCAAAGCAGAAAAGCAAGTCCAGGAAGACAAATGAATACCTACGACCAAGCTGGAGCCCTTTACAGTTACTAAATATCTTGGCTGACTTTTCAGCATTATCCAATGATGTGACAAGATCAAATGTTACTCTAACTTTACTGAGGGAACTGAGGCTCAGAAGTCTCAAGTCTTTCTCAAGGTCACAGAGCTATTATGTAGCAGAGCCAGAACTCAAACCCAGCACCTCTGGTTACGGTCGGTGCTCTTCCTCTTAAAGAGATAGGCATGAGGGCTAGCTATTCATGAGGAAGTGGTTGGCATTAGGAAGTACTTATTCAGTCCAATAACAGTTACTCTAGCTGAAGTGGAAGACCGGTGGCCAATCCAGCCTCTTAGCCAATGGCCAATGCACGTGGCCAGCATCACGCTTTCCTCCCAGGACCTCCATGACAATGGATGGGATTTATTGGCCTAACGTATTAATAGATCCATCACCAGTGACCATTCCGAGGACTAAGGAAACAGCAGGACGGCAGAATAATAAATCACAGAAATAGGGAGCTCCATTAGATCGAGGTACAAAACTGCTACTGCATGTAAAAGAAAAATTATTTCAATTTAAACTGAAAATCAGAGCCCCTTCAGTGGGAGCCACAGAGAAAGAATTCATTCTGTGATATCACCTGGTGCCCCAAGAAGACCAGAGGCAGAGCAAACACCCACATGGCCCATATTTCACTGCAACAAGCTCCTTCCATTGTGTTCCTCCACGAACACTAGGCTTTGAGAGTTTGGACTTCCAAATATACTGCAATGATTAATTAACAATTTATTTCCTGTTTTTCCCTGCATCAAAGACATGTCTAACTGCAAATTAAACAATCTAATCACCGTAAGATAAAGTGTTACCACGCTGAGCTGCTATAATTTCAGACAAAAGCAAAGAAAATTTTTAGTTTGCAAATTTATCCACAGTTAGATTTCACAGACTATTTTCTGTTAAACTTCTTCTAGATATTGAAGAGAGTTTACGCCTTCTCATTAATACCTTCTATGGTATATAAGGGCCCAGACTACTAAAAAGATAAGAAAAGTAGTAAAAAGAAAAACAGCCAACACATTTTAATTGTCAAAGATTCATAAGCATTCAAAGAATTTATATATATAAATTATATATATATATATACACATATACATACACACATATCTAAGTGTAGAGTCAAAGTTTTACTTAAAGCTTCCCTTATTGCTCCAAAACCGTGAAAGAGAAGATTGTAGAATTATTCTTTATGAAAACAGGCACTCTACACAGTTTCTAAGAGAATTTGAGGTAGTTTTAAATAGTGCACGGAGCGCTGGGTGTTATACGCAACTAATGAATCACCGAACTCTACATCAAAAACCAGGGATGTGCTGTATGGTGACTAACATGATATAATAAAAAAATATTATTATAAAAAATAAATAAATAAACAAATAAATAAAATCAGTTCTAAGATAGTAAATAGAAAAATAAAGTTAAGAACATTGAGCAAGTATTTTAAAATTGGAAGGGGGGAAGAAATAAACAACAAGGCTAATATAATTATTTTGATCAAATAATTAATCTCTGAGCCTCCTGGTAGCCAAGGAAAAGGTAAGAATAGGAAGTATACTTCTAGGGAATAAAATATAACACCAAATTAGGGGGAAAAATAACTGTACCAAAAAAAAGAGCGTTTGTATCAATATTAATGTATATCTAGGGTAAGTTAATGACAACCTTTATAAAAAAAAAGAGTATTGCAAACATAATATAGAAAATCTGGAAAAGAGAGAAAGGAAGGAAGGAAGGAAGGAAGGAAGGAAGGAAGGAAGGAAGAGAAAGAAAGAAAGAAAGAAAGAAAGAAAGAAAGAAAGAAAGAAAGAAAGAAAGAAAAAATAGAAAAAAAAGTTGCATATAACCTGTTGGTTGACCACAGAGCTACTAGCTTATACTTTGGCAGTTTTCTTCAGCCTTTTTCCTACACTTGAAGTGTTTTTAAATTCAATTTTAATCCAAGTGTTTATGCAATAATACATTCTATTTTTTCATTTTATATTATAATCATTATCTTATTCCTTAATAATGTGATCAAAAACAATGATTGCAAAATATTCCATTGTATAAATATTCCATATATTACTCAGACGTTGCCCAGTTGTTGGACATTTTATCAATTCCTCACTATTTTATTTATTCATCAGAGAGCGAGAAAGAAAGAGTACAAGCAGGGGGAGTGGCAGGCAGAGGGAGAAGCAGGCTCCCAGCTGAGCAAGGAGCCCGATGTGGGGCTCCATCCCAGGACCCCGGGGTCATGACCTGAGCCGAAGGCAGACGCTTAACCGACTGAGCCACCCAGGCATCCCAATTCCCCACTGTCTTAAATAAAACGGAGGAACTTTGTGCATAAAGCTCTTTCCAGTTTATGTAATCGTCTTTAGGATATGTTCCCAAGAGTGGTATAGCTACACACAAGCCTATACCTGAGCATCTCTGTTTATGTCTTCTTACAAAAGGAACACATGTTTAGTATGGAGAATGTGGAAAGTTTAAAGATGTACAGAGAAGAAGAAGGAACAGCTGCACCCAGAGACACCAGCTCTTCACTGCTTTCATGTGTCTTTTAGGGACACTTCTGCATAGCTGTGGGTCACAGCATATGGAAAATGTCCTATCCTGCTGTGTTCACAAACGGTGCCATAGCTCTTTTCCCGTTCTTATAAACTGTTCTTAAATAATGGCATCACAGCATTCTGTCGTACGGGCCATCACAGTGTACTGCAGGAAAACTTCTTCAAGCCAAACGTCAGAAGGATCAAGATCAAAGCTTTCAGTGATTCTTCATAGGAGACTGCACATTGGAAGCAAGGTACTGAATGTGGCCTAGAGGCATGTTTTGTTCGGCTGGCACAATGTTTGACTTTGGAGGTTGCTTCCTTTTTTTTTTTTTTAATTTTTGAATTGCCAAAATTCAAAATGTGAGAGGTTTCATTGAAAATCTAGACTTCTAAGGGATGCCTGGGTGGTGGAGTCGGTTAAGCAACTGAACCTTGGTTTTGGCTCAGGTCTTGATCTTAGGGTCATGAGATCAAGACCCATGTCAGGCTCTGTGCTCAGTGCAGAGTCTCCTTGAGATTCTCTCCCTCTCCCTACCCCCCAGCTCATTCCCTCTCTCTTTCTCTCTCTCTCACACAAATAAATAAATCTTAAAATCTAGACTTCCGAATCTGAGGGTGATGTGGCTGCTACATCTCTCACCCCACTGATCACCAGGGTTGACTCAGCTGATCTGGCTGTCTAGGTGGGTGTCCCCTTCCTCCTCCGATGCTCTGTGCGCATCCCTCCAGAAGCTCCATGTTCCATCAAAGAGGATGACCTTCCCCCATAGAAGAGGACCATTTTGGGGTCAAGAGTATACCTATAGCTACACTCCCTTGCTAGACCCTGCAAACAAGCTCTCCAGGTCCATTTGTAGGAGTACATAGGTTAGCCAAGCTTTCATGGCTCCAGACCTTTCTTTTAAAAAAAAATTAAGACTAAATGAAATCTAGACTTTCTATTTCCCTTATACAATCAGAAGTTCTGAGCCTACATTTCCACTTAACAACAATAGGGCCACAGTCAAGGAGAAGGTGGTAGCTTCAGTGGACATAAAGGA
The DNA here is from genome assembly GCF_002007445.2 of Ailuropoda melanoleuca. Taxonomy (NCBI): domain Eukaryota; kingdom Metazoa; phylum Chordata; class Mammalia; order Carnivora; family Ursidae; genus Ailuropoda; species Ailuropoda melanoleuca. The sequence continues at coordinate 111,077,399 of NC_048223.1, read as the reverse complement.
TCTGGTCACCTAAGTCCTTCACCTGTCTGGACCCCAGGGTCATTTGGGTATGTTTTTGGTTATGGATTTGTCTGGGTGAAAAGTGAGGCACTGTCTAGCTACACCCACAAAAAGTTGTGTCTTGATCCTGGAAGGCACATTTTTTAAGTATAGAACCAGGATGACAGATGAACAACCTGGCTTCTATTCTAGACTCTGTCAATCATTTGCTGGGTAATCTTAAGCCGTAGAGTCTCCCTGAATCTGCTTTTTGTATGCTAGAAGGAGATTAGACAGAATTTATGGTCCCCAATGCCCATTCTGGATATAAATACATTAATCAGTCAGTGAAGATAAAATTAAAAAATAAAGTAAGTTCCATGGTCAGTCGCTTCTCAGGCAAATTTCTGATAGTGCCGTGCTTGGCCAGCAGGGTCTCTGAGCAGGACAGCCCTACATCAGCAGTCATTTTCTACAGACCCAGAGACCCGTACAGATACCGTCTCCCCACACACCTGCAAAAGAAGGGCAGGGAGATGGTGGGTCGCTGCTCTAACATTTCTTTCAGATTACCCAGAGCACTACCAACTCAGTGAACATAACTTCATGAAATAGAATCTCAACAAATTACCCAAATTTGAGATCTACTTTCCCAGAGCACCGCTGCATATAGACCCCCCCCAGGCACACACCTGTATCAAGAAAACAAATATATGTCACATGATATCAAATAATTAAGAAAATACAGTGTTCATCTTGCAGAAAAAAACAAAACTTATTTTACTTTAAGACTTCTAGAATCAGGATGCATCGTCAAGTGAATTTAAGTGGATGACATGCTTTATAACTGATAGCACTTCAGAAATGAAGAAATATTAAATATCGTTTCTCTTTAAATGCCAATAGAAAGTTGCCAACTCTCTTTTCTTAAGAGAAACTTCCCTCTGTTCTTAATCTCTATCCTTTCTAAACTTTTTAATGTTGAAGTACCATTCCATTTAAAATGCCAGTAGCAGTACCCGTAATATATATATATATATATATACCCTCACTAACAAAATTGAAAGTTGTCATCTCAATCGGCCCCAAATACTTTTTTACCTGCCCTGTGAAACCAAAGCATCTGCGAGCCAGTGAACTGGATGATCTCCACGCTCACCGGCAGACCAATATTGTATTTCGTTCTTCTTGCGACCAGACGATTTATTTGTAAGTCCCCTCAAACATGCACTTCCAGTCATTAGCTTCATGAAAGCATTTCTGTTTTTTAACGAAGTGGTTAATCTCCTAAAGCTCAGGACGACCGATACTTTACTGAGTACTTGGACTCAATAAAGCCCCTCCGGAAGCTCAGAACCCCCAGGACCACAGACAGCGTGACAAACCTCTCTCTCTTCCAACCACTCGCCATCTTGGATCCATGGGGATGCCCTAGCACAACTTCCAGCTCAGCCTGAGGTTCTGAGACACCATAAATGTATTGGCTCAAGCCTGGCGAAGCCATTTACAAAACCTGCCATCTGCAACAAATCCCTCAGCCTTATGGATAGAACTGAGAAGAACAGTAAATCATACCTCATCACATTGGGAGAGAAATTAAATAGACAATTGTGACAAAAATGCTCAGAAGAGTGCCTGACACATAGTCAATTCTCAAATGTTCCACAGGAACAAATTAACTTCTGAGACTGTTCTTGGTAAACTTCAAATGCCCGTGACTAATGAAGCCAATTGATCACACACTTCAAAGGCACCACAAAAGGTCCTTGTTTGTCAACACGTCCTAGGAAGGCTGACTGACACCACTGGTCACAGCTCAACATCTGCCCAACACGCACAAGCACATGATCAAGTGGCATCTGGTCAATGTCCAGCATAAGCGATTCCTTTGGAGGAAGGAGAGAGCTGAGAGTTCTTAGCAGGCCATTCTTTCTTCAGCCCTAAAAGGCATGCATTCATTTCTTCCTTCCATTCAGTCATTCATGCAATCCACAGACATGGAGAGACTGCTTCCCAAGCTCTGGGGACTGAGGACATAAAGAATTAGACATGGCACTGCTCCAAACGAGGAAGCATCGTCATTGTCAACTCCTATCAGAGGGCGTGGGTGCCATATGGTCATTAAGTCCTAGCAGACACATACCTGAAAGCAAGGACAATTTTGGTAAAAACTTTCATATTCTCTCCTTCAAGGAAATGTGGACATGAGCTCCTTTGCCAATTTTCTTTCTCAGCACCACAGAAAGCTACACACTGCTGATAGGAGGCCTTTCTTTTCCAGGGGAGCATAAATAATGGGATAGCACAGGGCTACTTCTGCTCGACAGTATTCATTACAGCGGTGGCTCTGTCAATGTGCAAACTGTAGGGTTTTATTTATTCTTCTTCTGGTCACATTGAGAGCACCAGATCACAGACTAGCTTGCGTCTTCCATCAGGCATTTTTTATTTGCAGTTATAAGGCAAAGTATATAAATGGTTATGTAATGGGGGGTTCAGGCAGCTTGCAAAACTTGGAGAGGGAACAAAGAAACAAGGTTGCAGAGTGGCCATTTAAAGCAGAAATTACAGCAACAAGGGGACCATTGGCCAAGACAGCAAGAACATGACAGCCTGGGTGGAATGACCGTTAAGGGGTAATCATTTCTCAGTTCTCGAGCCAGATCCAGGCAACACGAGCTGATCCCTTCTCCCCACATAATCCCAGCTCAGTGTGCACTTCCAGCAATTTCTAAGGCAACTGCCATGGTGAGAGCCAAAAATAATAGGGGAGCATCCACTTGTCTGCCATTTCAGCTTTTGTGATCTCTCTATGATCCTCACAAACCTCGTTTCGGAGATACTAGGTTTGTCTTTGTTACCGCTTTCCCCATAGACACAACCACGGAGCAGAACATAAAATGAATATTTGTCCCCAAGGGCACAGAGAATGCCACCTGTCAGGGTATTTCAGAGACAAGAGAAGGCTAATCTGTATCTGTTTAGTTTTTTTGTTTTGTTTGCCACTCTCAGAATGCTGCAAATAAAGGAATGTGGCATCATGGCTACAAAATTAGAACACATTATAAATGCTTGCGTTTTGCAAATTGTCGTCCAATAAAGGGACACAGTTTTGATACCGTTTAATGAATGTCTTCTTTCAGTCTCGTCAGAGTGGCTCAAGGACTGCGTGTAGAAACATGTGGAAATGACAGCAGACTTTACACTTGAAGCCTTGATGCATGTGAGGCCCTCCTGACCCCACGTGGAGATCTGTCCAACCATGTCTGGAAGGGGCTCTCTGGAGTCTGCACTGTTAACTCACTTGAGACAGGTGTCCATCTCCCCAGTCAGATGTCTTGACTTCTTTTTTGCCTGGAGCCAGGCCCCAGAGGAGGTACTCAGTGAAACCACGGAGGTGGGGTGTCTCTGCATGTCCTGGGGACAAACCAGGCTCCGGACATTGAATGGGAAAGACAGGAGTTGCTGTTGCTATACAGAGCTGCCCTCCAATGACACTGGATCTCGCTTGATTTAACCCCTCACTCCCCCCAGTGATGGAGATCATTGTATTTTCTAGATTTCCAAGAGGAGTCAGGGGAAGGCAGGCTGCAGGTCTGTTTTCTAAAGAGATGCTTTTTTTTTTAAGATTTTATTTATTTATTGGACAGAGAGAGAGACAGCGAGAGAGGGAACACCAGCAGGGGGAGTGGGAGAGGGAGAAGCAGGCTTCCCACTGAGCAGGGAGCCTGATGCAGGGCTTGATCCCAGGACCCTGGGATCATGACCTGAGGCGAAGGCAGACGCTTAACGACTGAGCCACCCAGGCGCCCCAAGAGATACATTTAGATTAGGGTCTTGACTCCCCTGTGCAGAGATGGTGAGCCGAGAGGTTTGTGAGGCCAGGGCGTGGGCTTTGGAAGGAGCGCCATAAGAAGGGAGGCCACACGACCAGGAAGTAACAGGGCACTGGCATACAGCACTGCGTCATGCGGCTCAGAGCACTCTGACACACAGTGTGGCCGACACCTGCACCGACACCTGTGGGAATTTGCATATGGCAGAGTTGGGGTCCTTGGGCGTGAACGCTCCATAGCAGAGCAAAGCCTCCACAAGGGTGTGGGGCTCTCAGCTATCCAGAGGACAGGATTTAACCATATTGGGGTTCAGAGCAAGTTTATCCAGATCTCTGAGGGGCAGAGGGCATTAGCCAATGTCTAGATTCTCTGAATCACACATTTCCTGGAGAAAAACTCTCACCTTCTCTCCTCCTTTTCTAACATGTGCTCCCTTTCTCTCCATCTTCTCTGCTTTCTGTTCTTGGGTCCCTCTTACTACCAACTACCCTTAAATCCAGTGAATCTGGGACTGGGAAGGAGTGGGTCTCTTGGTCATCTCAGTAAGAGAGTCCAGCCAATCTCCATTTTCCTAGAGGTCTGCACAGGCCTGGCCCTGGGGAATGGCAACCAGAAGACCAACAAGGCTGGTACAGCATGGAGGACCATCAGTTACTATCACCCCCAGAGGCCCTTTCCTATGTCCACCTACTGGCTTAAGAAAGCAGAATCTCCCCGAATGCATATCCTCAACCCAGCACCTATCCTCACCTTTCCTCGATGTTGGGGTAGGGGTGGGGGAATTTGTCCCACAGAAAGAACTATGGTCCCGGTCATCCCACATTAGCAAATGTTGATCAAGCTTCTGCTATGTGCTAAGCGCCAGGCAGGCACACAGTAAAAGTTTCTTGAATTAGTAAAAGACTGAATGAAACACCATCCTCTCCTGATGAGTTAAGGAATGTAAAAGTGTTTTGTAAATCCTATTCTATTTATCCCCCCTTTGATTTCAATTGATCTTTACAACAAATCTTTAAAAGGAGTATTATTACAAACAAAAGAGCAAACCAGGCTTAGAGCATTTAAAATTTTTTCTATCACACAACAAATAGTTTAGCTAGGATTCAGACCATTTCTTTCTTCTTTAGGGCAGAGCCTGGCACAATGCTTGGCACAGAGTAAATATCAGTTAATATTGGTCAAATCAATTAAATAGAACCAATTTCACCATGTGCCTTTGCCAAATCAAATATCTGCTCAAAGACAAACCATCTTAGATAACTCAATGGCCAATTTCTACTCTGAAGAGCAAAAAGAATATATTTTTCACAAAGGATTTCTAGAACTTTGGCAGTAGGGAAAAGCCTAGCACATCCAGAGCTCTTGTAGGAACAGTTGCTTGTTTCCAATTCTAATTTGATGAGATGACCCCATTTCATGCATCAAGGAATTCAAAAAAGAAGAGTTCACATCTGAGAACTTTGACCTTCAACAGTGGTGCTAAAAGTCATTACACTTAAGAAGGATGCTGAAGCCACAGTGGAAAAAAAAATTAAGGATATACAAAATGAAGGGTCATACAAACAAATGTTCTAGATTCCTAGTAAGGGAGGTCTGGCTTACTGTCCCCATGTTCTTTCCGTTCTGAATCAAAGCCTTTGCCCATACCACTTAATGCCCCAGCAAAATCTTAGTGCCATGCTTCCTACCATAAACTATCCATCTCACCCATATAGCAAAGGATTTTCTGGAAAGGCCACCATTCACCCAAAGAGCCATATTCTTCTTCCCCAGCATCCTACTAAATCTGGAGTGGAAGACAGCATTGGGTCTTTTCTGTTCTTTCCCCATAACAGAGACTCTGCTCTTCTTAGGTACTTGGCAAATCCCTCCAGATGGTCAAGTCTCTTTATCCATCCATGAGCCAAGCAAAAGGCTATGCCATACCTTCTTCCAAGGAATCCCTTTGGTCCAGACTTCTCCCCAGGTAAAATCCTTGGGCTCTTATACCACCTGACACGTTTCGGGAATGAGGAGCGGGAGCACTGCTCCGCTTACCTGTCGCTACAGAATAAACCACATCAATCGGCATACAATAACAGCTGTATGATGCTCACACATTGTATGAGCCTGGAATCTGAAAAGGGCAAAGCTCCTCTCAGTTCCATGATGTTGGACCTTCAGCTTGAATGACTCCACTAGCCAGAAGAGTCTGGAACAGGTAGGGATAGAACAGTCAGAACAGGAAGAGTGCCCTCCATGATGGCTTTTTCAGTCGCATGCCTGGAACCTAGGCTGAGATGGTGGAAGGACCAGAGCACCTACATGTGGCCTTGCCAGCATGGCCAGACAGCTCAGGGCAGTTGGAAGTTTTACATGGAAGCTGAGGGCCCCAAGAGCAAATGTTCCCAGCAGTACAAGGAGGAAATTGCATGGATGCTTATGATCTGGCCTCTGGATCCATCATTTCTGCTATCCTCTATTTGTCAAAGTCGTCATAGCCCACCCCAATTCAGAGGAGGGGACAAAGATATCACCTCTTGATGGGAGGAATGACAAAGAATATGCAGCCATATTTTTAAATCACCACAGTCCTTGCTCCAGCCAAGGACTTGCTCCCAGTCCTTGCTGCTTCCCAAGATCCCCAAGAGTTTCACTGCATCAGAGGCTCAGGCTCAAGCTTCAAAATATCATCTTCTAAATCAGGACCATGTGCAAATGCAGCTCTTCAAGTTCAGTGCCTTGGCTACGGTTTTTCTTTTTCTTTTTTCTTTTATTTATTTTTTTATTTTTTATTTTTTATTTTTTTTATTATTTTTTTTTTAATTTTTTATTATATTATGTTAGTCACCATACAGTACATCCCTGGTTTTTTATGTAAAGTTCGATGATTCATTAGTTGCATATAACACCCAGTGCACCATGCAATACGAGCCCTCCTTACTACCCATCACCGTTCTATCCCATTCCCCCACCCCCCTCCCCTCTGAAGCCCTCAGTTTGTTTCTCAGAGTCCATAGTCTCTCATGCTTCATTCCCCCTACTGATTACCAAGTTTAGTGCCTTGGCTACAGTTTTTCTTAATCTGAAATCCTGTCAACGGTTTATCTGCACCCCTGCTCCCAACATACACGTAATAGTGGATCAGGCATGAGATAATGAATACAAGCACTTCGGTTCAAAGGGGGAAACTAGAGGCACACAACAGTCACTGGTGGCAGTTCTGCAATCCATCTGAGCATGTGTTGTAGGTTCCCTTTCTAGGGCTCAGTTCTGCACTTGGGAAGTGAACTTTCCCAAGATCTTGGCTTCCTCTGAGTCATCCTTCTCATCTGTTAAAGCCTTGTCTACAGTTGAGTAGTTTCTCACCTGTCTCCTGCCCACAGAACTTTGGGGGGGTCCAAAGCCCTCTTTTCATTTTGTATTTTATCTTTTCCTTTCAGTCAAATATGGTGTCATTCCTTTAAAAATCTGGTGGGTCTCTTATGATCAATTTAAAGTCTACTCCATTAAACAGAAGCTACATCCACAGATCTCCAAGATAAACCTATTTCTTGGGCTTCCTATGAGGCCACCGTGAGACAGAACCACTAAGATTCTTAGAGTCTATGAAGTGTACTGTTAAAATCCTTAGAAGATTTTTGTCCATTTCAAAGTTATCTATGAGGCATCATCTTAACCCATTCTGAAGTCTTTCCCAAAAAAGGAGGGCTTTACAGTCACATTCTTAGCTTCATCTTTACCCTGAAACCACATTTTCCTGACCATGCCCTGGATTTACTTTTTCCCCTGGGGTTCTTTTTTAGTTTGAGAACATTTTTCTGGGTGGAAAGACTGTCCAGGGGCTTTTATGTTTGCTCCAAATTCCATTAAATAACTGAACAGTTATTCTTTAATTCCTCTGTCTCCACCCACATTTGATCAGAGACATAACAAGGAAGCCAAGTGGCCATTCCAACACTCTGCCTCGAATTCTCTCTAGTTGTATCATTGAGCTCATTAAGCACTTTCTTGTTCCGACATTATCACACGTGACAGTGTTGACCAAATTTCGACCACTACAAAACAAGGCCCCCTTTCCTTCAGCTTCCAATAACATTGTCCTCATTTCCCTACCAGCTCTTACAGCAGCCTCCTCGAGGTCTGTCAAGCCTCTGCTAACCAACCCCTCAAGGGCCTCCCAGTGTGCACCTACCACGGAGTCCCAAAACCAATACTACTTGTTTTAAGTTTTTATGACAGTGGCACTTCACTTGCAGACTAGAACATCTTATTATAATGATTTTTGTGTAAAAACTACTCCAAAATTTAGTGGTGTAACACAACACTACTGTTTTTATGCTCAGGATGCTCTGGGTCAGAAGTTAGGAAATGGCTCTGCAGGGTTGGCCCTTCTCTGGTCCACAGTGTCTGAGTCTTGGCTGAGATGACTCATAAGACAAGGTAAGACCCAACAGCTGGAGGTTAGAACAGGTGGGTTTGAGGATTCATTCCAAAAGAGCTTCTTCACCCCTGTGACTACAGCTTGGGCTAAAATGGCGGAAGGAAGGCAGGCTTGGCTAGGACTATATTAGAAAAGCTAGTCATGGCTTCTCTACCATGACAATCTCAGGACTGGATTTTTTCCATAGCATCCCACAACTCCAAGTACAAGTATTCTCAGCAGCCCAAAGCTTTTCATGACATAGTCCTGGAAGCCACATAGCTACACTTTCAGTGTATGCTATTGTCAAAGCAGGCACAAGGATGCTCAGATTGAAGACAAAGGGACCCAGACTCCATCTCTCAAGGAGCGAAGCGTCAAAGAACTTGTGGCTGTATTGTATAACTTCCAACAGCGTTTATTGCCAAATGTGTAGTCAGCAATAAAGATGAAAAAGTTGGAATGAAGAGGCTAAATAGTTTATAACTGAAAAGTTCATTATCATCCATCTGAAGAAATATGGGACCAAATCCAAGGAATCTAAAGGGTTGAAATAAATCTTCATCTCACAGAGACAGAAGTCAAAAAGAGAGGCTAAGAGGGGGAAAAAAAACACAAAAGAAAGTTAGATTTTCAAAAAAAATTAGGACTACTTCTTGTCAAAAGATACACTACCAGAAGAGAGAGGGTGAGGAGGATTATGGAGACGGGGTGGGGAGAAAATTCAGGCAAGTATTCCTATGCCATGAGTCTACATCCCCCCCCTTTTTTTTTTGGAAGAGTAATATCTTTCTATCCTTGGCAATTTTTCAAATGTTTATTTAGACTCTAGTTAGATCATATAGAGTGTAATACTGGTTTTAGGGGTGGAAGAGTCTACATATTTAAAGAGAAAAAAAATCATACAAAAGAGTCTGTTTAAAGCTTTTGTTTGATTGGTTTTTGTTTTATTTTGTGGTTCTATGCAAGGAAGATTTCATCCTAAAATACTAGAGGAACACGCAAGAAACTATTTGCCAAGATTGAAACCTTGGAAGAAACTTTCTAGCAGGAAGAGTGATAGAGAGAGGTCAGAGCGTCTTCTCAGGTCAGGCAGGGTGATGCTGTACTAAAAACACCTCTCCAGGAGCTGGGCAACTTGGGTCCTAATCTTGGCTACATCCTAATATGGATGAGGACACCAGAGCCTGAAAATAGGAAGTGACTCACTCAGATGATCCCAGGAATCAGAGTTTCTCAAACGAAGGGCCCATGAACATCAATATTCCATCAGTACCTAGAGGCATTCCACTATTAAAATCAAACAATGACTTCCTGGTCACATAAGATTTAGTTAATGAATGATGTTTTCCCAATCTAAAAGCTTTATCCCATAAATTTCTCTCAAGCCATGGGCATATTTTTACTACCTTACTCTGAGATATCTGATTTATTAAACTCAATATATTACAAATAATATATTTCATGATGTCCCCAAAAAACACCATGAATTCCAGATACTTCATTGCTGGACCAAGCTTAAGAATGATCTCAAAACCAATATTGTAGATTTGAGAGTAAGACATATTCTCATTCTTTTACTATTCAAGAACTGTGACCTGGCACAGTATCTCACAAATTGGCACTAGCAAGAGAATAATAGATGGAAAAGATACTCTAGGTGAAGACAAGAGATTGGTCTGAATGACCCCTCAGAGAGGATTTTAGCTATCTGTTTTGGATAAAGGTATCCATTCAGTCCTGTCAGCTCTCATTTCATTATCCCATATCTGAGAATCATATATATACATATATATCATATATATAAAATATATAAAAAATATATAAAATAATTTATATAAAAATTCATATATATAAAATCCCCATTTGGGCTACTATAATAAAAATGCCATAGACTAGGTGGCTTAAAAACATTTATTTCTTTTATTTCTTACAGTTCTGAGAGCTGAGAAGTCATGATCAAGGCCTTGGCAGACTTGGTCTGGTGAGGGCTTATTTCCTGGATCATAGATGGCTGTGTTCTTGAGGTGCCCTCACGTGGCAGAAGAGGAAAAAGAGCTCTCTGGGGTCTCTATTATAAGGGCACTAATCCCATTCATGAGAGCTTCATCCTTATGACCTAATCACCTCTCAAAGGCCCCACCTTCTAATACCATCACATTAGGGGTTAGGGTTTCAACATATGAATTTTGGAGGGCCCCAAATAATCAGTCCATGACACATATAAGTAATTGCAATTTTGTACGTTGAACAAAAATGCTAATAATTTTCCTATCAGCTGACAGACAGAATATTGGGAGACAATTCTCCCTGGGTCTGTGGGTCTCTCACATTTCTAAAGATCTTGTGAATCTGGCCCTCTTCATGCGGCCCTGTGGGAACTGGGATTTAGGAAACTGGTGTAAATGCTAATATTCGGACCACTGTCATTGCTGTGAGTAATAAACTATTCTTTGTTTCTGATCCAGAAGTCTCCTGTCTTCTGCCAGCTTCCATGAAACCATAGCAGGCTTACTTGTTAGCTTGCAAATAGAGTGAAATTTCAGAGCCTTCACAGTCCTTAACACAGAATGCTCAGTGACCAGAGCTTGCTGCCAAGGAAAAATTCTTTGTTGTACGTTCAGGGCAAAAACGTCCACTTTCTTATAGGTGTTCTTTATATTTCTGTTTAGGGGCTTAGCAATGCAAAGGTGTTGAGCAATTCTTCTATCTCAAGAAAGAGAGGAGGCATATGCCAAGTGATGTTCACTGAAGCATTGTTACAAATTTAAAAATCTAGGAACAGGTGAACTTCCCAAGAATAGGATATTGGTAAAATTGTGGTCCAGCCATACAATAAAGGTTATGCATCCAACAATATTTGTACCCATAGATGTGTGTCTGTCTACATGGGACAACATTCACAATATGTCACCTGGTAAAAAGCACGTTAGGAAGCAGAAGTGGTCCCATCTTAGCACCAGGAAGCATGTCTTTATACAGAAAAAGAATTCCAGAATGATATTTACTAAGAGATTAATGGAAGGTATTCTGAATGGGGAAATTTCAGATCTTTTTATCTCCCTTTTGACTTACCCACATCTTCTCATTTTTTGCAATGAAGATGTATTTCTTGGTTGCTCAGAGATGGAAAAAAACAACCTGATCAACAGCTCTCTTCCCTCAACACCTTTTTGAAAAGTATTGAAAGTCCAGAGGGAACGGTGCCAGTGCCAACACAAGCAGCAGTGGCAGGGACACCACTGGGGGTGCACATTCGGAGGCCAGGCTCTCGTTGGGCTGGGGGTGGGGGGTGGGGATAGTCTGCAGTCTGGGCAGAAGCACAGAGCTCTCCCAGACAGAGTCCGCTGGGTCTTTTCTGGGTTTTGACTGCGTGATCTCTAGCCAGTCAGGCTGCTTTTGTGAAAAGACCCATGTGCTATCTTTCTCTGGCTTTATTGCACTTCGAGATTGCCGGGATTTTAATGTGCTCCGGGAGCAGATCTATAGCTATGTCACGCAACAGCCCCATTCCCCACCCTCCTTATCTTCAGCAAAATAGCTGTACTATCATGAGTCCAAAGCCAGCTGTCTGCTAGCTGGCTTCTCCTACACATGAAGATTGTTGTCAGTATGGTGCTGTCTGACCCAAAATATGAAATTCATGTCTATTCTGGTCCAAAGTCTCTAAACTGCCTCTCTAATATGACTGATTCCTGGCTGACTCAAAGGTCTGGGTCTCCCAAATTAGCAGTATGTGGGATCTTTGGTAGTATGGTTCCTGACCCTGAAGTACAAGATATACTAAATTTTGAGTCTTAACACTTGGAGTTAAATTCTGATGCTGTTATGTACTAGCTGTTGGTCCTTGGGTAAACCAGTGAACGAGCTGACTTCCTCCTCCGTGAAATGGGGACTACAACACTGCCCACTACTTCACAAGTAAACGGGGTACTATGAACTCAGTGGCCCGAAGACCAAGAAAATCCTAAATGTACCCTTAAGGACATTTCAAAACTTTGTAAGATCTCAGTACCTTCACTTCTGAAGGACACATCCCAACATGCCATCAAACCTATTAAGTCATAGATATATCCTGTAATAAACATAAATATACATGTGACTATAAATAGGTATTCACCATAAAAAATATCTTGAGGATTTCTACAATTTGGCCTTTGAAATCCAGTTACAAGTCATTTATCATTGACTACGGCTTCTTGACAATTATCATGAATATTCAGAAGAAAAAAATCTGGCCTACAAATCATTCTCAAGTGTGGCGAAATTTTTATCAATACTATACTTAATAATGGATACAGCTAGCACATTGCTTGGTAGACAACTTTGATTTTTGTAGTTACCCATTCTTATGGAGCCAACATAATTTTTTCCAATCTCAAACATTTGTCAGCCCAGAAAGGCTTTTAGGCCCCAGGCAGTGAGTCTAGAATGCCCAACAGATAAATGACTACATGTCCCCAAGAGCACCCCCAGAGCTACGGTAGAGCAGTGGTCCACCAGAGATCCTGATTCCAATGCATAGTCTCAGGCCCTGCCCAACTCCAGTGAACTAAAATTTCTGAAATCTACATTTTTAATAAGCACGCCAGGGGATTCTTTGCATACCAACATTTGGGAACCAATGATATGAAGCCATGTACAGGGAGGTAAGAGCAGCAAAAGAAGATGGGAACCTTGCCAACAGAGCCCAACTTTAACAACCTCTCTGTGGGTGCTCAACAGGGCGGAACAACCTGCCAGGGAAGGGAAAACAGGCAGAAGCACCAGCACCTCGATGGAAACCGAATTCCATTTTTATAGAGACGGCATAAGCTCAGTGTCTACTGCGTTCAGCCCCCAGATGTTGAGTCGAGTTCCTTTTTTCAACTGGGAGTGAATAATTTATAATCCCATTGTGTTAAATCCAAAATAATAAGCCTGTCTGTTGAAGCAGTGCCGAAGTCCGCACTTTGAGGACACACTCATAAATCCTTAAGCACTTTTCTCACTAGTTGGAAAAAAATGTATGAAGTGGCTTTTGAGAACCACCGAGCTGGGGCTCTGCGGAAGTGGCATCGGAGGAGCACACCTGCAACAGAATCGCCTGGCACTTGTTAAGCACATACTCCCGGATCCCGCCTCAAACTCTGCAAACCGCAATGTTAGCAGGGGAGGCCCAGAAGACTTCGTGTTTAACAAGGGCCCCAAGTGACTCTTCTTCTTTCGGACTGGCTGACAGCTTTGCCTTCTGGGCCCACAGTTGAGCTGACCCCTGAAGGCCCATCTCCATCCTGACTTAATTCTGCTTTTTGGGTAGAGCTGAGGCCTCCACAAAGAGGTCAAACCTATTCCCAGGGTTGCAAGTATAACTCCTCCCTTCCCAGAAAACATTAAAGGTGTAAAAACGGCCAGCTCATCTCCAAGAAACCAAAAAAATGCCCAGCTACCCTCTGGAGAATAATCCCTCTCTATTCCTAGGAGCCACTGCCCAGCCTTGCCAAAGGGAGAGGCACCTCACGGACTGCCTGATGCGTGCCCAGGCCACCTGGGGGGCGGGGAGGCTGCCGGGAGGTAAGGAGGCCGGGGCAGGGCAGGGGATGTACCAGTCCCCCGCCTTCTCCTTTCTGACCCATCTATTTGGCTGGGACAGCCTAAGTTTTGGTCCCCAATTGAGTCAACTTCACCTCATTCGTCTGGATCACCTCACCCCAAGTGAGGCAATTTGCACCTCATCATTCAAGGTAGCGACTCCCAGGTGTGACTGGCCACAAGACTACCCCACGGGCTTGTGCCTTCCCAAGAGGTGGCTACATGGACCCAGATAAGTGATTTATTTGCAAAGAGTAGCTGTTGCACTCTCAGGTTTGATGCCATGGGAGCAAAAAGCAATTGGTTCTTGCAGAAAGTGTTTAACTGCACATTCTAGAACACATTCTTTGGGCCACTTAGTATTGCCTTCACTCTTCAGGGCTACACTTTTTGGCACAGAGATGTAGATGCAGGTGGGGAAGGTCTAGAGAGAGAACGGAGAAGAGCCAGTATGACACTGCGTTATTAGCAACAAGAACGAAGTCTCACTGTATGAGTCATTTCTTTTAAGAATGTCCTCCTGAAGAGGAAGGGAATCAAAGCGCTCTTTAAAGTGGAGTTACTTCCCCACAAGCACATCTGCCAAGTACAGAAAACTGAGTGCTCCACCCAGCCAGGAAAGCTACAAGTGAGATTGGGTTGACTAGTTTTTCTTTTTTT
>NC_048223.1:111043915-111062898 GCF_002007445.2 Ailuropoda melanoleuca | reverse complement strand
TGAAATTCATGTCTATTCTGGTCCAAAGTCTCTAAACTGCCTCTCTAATACGACTGATTCCTGGCTGACTCAAAGGTCTGGGTCTCCCAAATTAGCAGTATGTGGGATCTTTGGTAGTATGGTTCCTGACCCTGAAGTACAAGATATACTAAATTTTGAGTCTTAACACTTGGAGTTAAATTCTGATGCTGTTATGTACTAGCTGTTGGTCCTTGGGTAAACCAGTGAACGAGCTGACTTCCTCCTCCGTGAAATGGGGACTACAACACTGCCCACTACTTCACAAGTAAACGGGGTACTATGAACTCAGTGGCCCGAAGACCAAGAAAATCCTAAATGTACCCTTAAGGACATTTCAAAACTTTGTAAGATCTCAGTACCTTCACTTCTGAAGGACACATCCCAACATGCCATCAAACCTATTAAGTCATAGATATATCCTGTAATAAACATAAATATACATGTGACTATAAATAGGTATTCACCATAAAAAATATCTTGAGGATTTCTACAATTTGGCCTTTGAAATCCAGTTACAAGTCATTTATCATTGACTACGGCTTCTTGACAATTATCATGAATATTCAGAAGAAAAAAATCTGGCCTACAAATCATTCTCAAGTGTGGCGAAATTTTTATCAATACTATACTTAATAACGGATACAGCTAGCACATTGCTTGGTAGACAACTTTGATTTTTGTAGTTACCCATTCTTATGGAGCCAACATAATTTTTTCCAATCTCAAACATTTGTCAGCCCAGAAAGGCTTTTAGGCCCCAGGCAGTGAGTCTAGAATGCCCAACAGATAAATGACTACATGTCCCCAAGAGCACCCCCAGAGCTACGGTAGAGCAGTGGTCCACCAGAGATCCTGATTCCAATGCATAGTCTCAGGCCCTGCCCAACTCCAGTGAACTAAAATTTCTGAAATCTACATTTTTAATAAGCACGCCAGGGGATTCTTTGCATACCAACATTTGGGAACCAATGATCTGAAGCCATGTACAGGGAGGTAAGAGCAGCAAAAGAAGATGGGAACCTTGCCAACAGAGCCCAACTTTAACAACCTCTCTGTGGGTGCTCAACAGGGCGGAACAACCTGCCAGGGAAGGGAAAACAGGCAGAAGCACCAGCACCTCGATGGAAACCGAATTCCATTTTTATAGAGACGGCATAAGCTCAGTGTCTACTGCGTTCAGCCCCCAGATGTTGAGTCGAGTTCCTTTTTTCAACTGGGAGTGAATAATTTATAATCCCATTGTGTTAAATCCAAAATAATAAGCCTGTCTGTTGAAGCAGTGCCGAAGTCCGCACTTTGAGGACACACTCATAAATCCTTAAGCACTTTTCTCACTAGTTGGAAAAAAATGTATGAAGTGGCTTTTGAGAACCACCGAGCTGGGGCTCTGCGGAAGTGGCATCGGAGGAGCACACCTGCAACAGAATCGCCTGGCACTTGTTAAGCACATACTCCCGGATCCCGCCTCAAACTCTGCAAACCGCAATGTTAGCAGGGGAGGCCCAGAAGACTTCGTGTTTAACAAGGGCCCCAAGTGACTCTTCTTCTTCCGGACTGGCTGACAGCTTTGCCTTCTGGGCCCACAGTTGAGCTGACCCCTGAAGGCCCATCTCCATCCTGACTTAATTCTGCTTTTTGGGTAGAGCTGAGGCCTCCACAAAGAGGTCAAACCTATTCCCAGGGTTGCAAGTATAACTCCTCCCTTCCCAGAAAACATTAAAGGTGTAAAAACGGCCAGCTCATCTCCAAGAAACCAAAAAAATGCCCAGCTACCCTCTGGAGAATAATCCCTCTCTATTCCTAGGAGCCACTGCCCAGCCTTGCCAAAGGGAGAGGCACCTCACGGACTGCCTGATGCGTGCCCAGGCCACCTGGGGGGCGGGGAGGCTGCCGGGAGGTAAGGAGGCCGGGGCAGGGCAGGGGATGTACCAGTCCCCCGCCTTCTCCTTTCTGACCCATCTATTTGGCTGGGACAGCCTAAGTTTTGGTCCCCAATTGAGTCAACTTCACCTCATTCGTCTGGATCACCTCACCCCAAGTGAGGCAATTTGCACCTCATCATTCAAGGTAGCGACTCCCAGGTGTGACTGGCCACAAGACTACCCCACGGGCTTGTGCCTTCCCAAGAGGTGGCTAAATGGACCCAGATAAGTGATTTATTTGCAAAGAGTAGCTGTTGCACTCTCAGGTTTGATGCCATGGGAGCAAAAAGCAATTGGTTCTTGCAGAAAGTGTTTAACTGCACATTCTAGAACACATTCTTTGGGCCACTTAGTATTGCCTTCACTCTTCAGGGCTACACTTTTTGGCACAGAGATGTAGATGCAGGTGGGGAAGGTCTAGAGAGAGAACGGAGAAGAGCCAGTATGACACTGCGTTATTAGCAACAAGAACGAAGTCTCACTGTATGAGTCATTTCTTTTAAGAATGTCCTCCTGAAGAGGAAGGGAATCAAAGCGCTCTTTAAAGTGGAGTTACTTCCCCACAAGCACATCTGCCAAGTACAGAAAACTGAGCGCTCCACCCAGCCAGGAAAGCTACAAGTGAGATTGGGTTGACTAGTTTTTCTTTTTTTAAAGATTTTATTTATTTACTTAAGAGAGTGAGAGGGTGCACGCAAGTACGTGCAGGGAGGCGGCAAAGGGGGAGGGAGAGGGAAAGGGAGAGAATCTCAAGCAGACTGTGCGCCCCAGCACAGAGCCCCACACAGCTCTATCTCACGACCCAGAGATCACGACCTGAGCTGAGACCAAGAGTGGGACGTCCAACCAACTGAGCCACCCAGGTGCCCAGCTAGTCTTTTGATAGAAACATGGACACAGAGAAATATTCCTCTATTATTAAGAAGTAGTGCAAGTAGAGTGGCAAAGAATACGGGGCCCTTGGCTCAGTGTTGAGGGGCGGGGGGGCCTGGGGCTAGCAGGAGGGTGCACGTCCTGCCTGGGAAGAGGGGCAGCACTTCCCAGGCCCGTGGACTGTTGGCATACAGGAACATGGACTGGGCTTCACCAGGTTGTCCCAATTTGCAGAAGATGCTAAATATTCAGATTTTCAAGTGACTTCTCCCAATTCTTATCAGCTCTATTATATTTTTAAACACTGTACATAAAATAAGCGTGTCAGCTGCAGCCTCTGCCCTAAAGACTCGGGGCTGACATAGGAGACCCCACGTTCTCTGCAGACCTCAGGGATTATCACTGTCCAACTCCTTCAGAATCCACCCTTGGCCTGAGGGCTCTGCCCTATCTGCAGCACCAAGACCAGTGTGGGTTCTGAGCCAGTTGAGGACATGGTGGGGGGGGGCGGGATTAGTGCTCAAGCAGGTGATGCAGGCAAAATGCCCTGCCTCCTGCAGCTGATCCCAGAAGTGGGGACTCACCTCTAGCCAGGTGAGCTCTAATTACCCAGGACAATGCATACAGTGTCTGTCTTCCTTCTGCCTTGTCTCCGTGAAATCCAAATCACTCTTTAAGACCCAGCTCATATGTCACCCTCTCTGAGACTTCTTGCCCGATGCTTCCCATTGAACCTAATCCCGCCACCGTCCCTCCTACAACAGCCCACACAGATCCACCAACTGGAGAGCAAGGTGACAGACGCTACGACACGTTGGGAACTCCGTGAGGGGATGGGATAGGGTGGAGACCACAATTACTGAGCAATTATCACAAACCTGGTGTTTTGTAGCCATCGTCTTATGGTTTTGTATGCTCTGAGGTAAGTCGATTTTCTACAGAGAAGAAAGTGGGGCTCAGGGAGCTTAGGTAACCGATCTGCAGTCACACAGCTGGAATGAGACCGCTGAACCTGAATCCAGGCCTGGCTCGTCCAGAGGCCTTATTTTTCAAGCTCCGGCTCAGTGCCAGAGGTATTTGCAAGAAACAACACCAATAATGAAGAAGTTCTACGCTATTTTGGACTTGTTTAGAAAACCAAATGCAAAGTTCTTCAGAGGTTGAGTGTGCATGTACCCTACGATGAAACTCTAGACATACTAGCATGGAATGACCATCCTGATATGTTGTGAATGAGGGAAAGGAGGGTATAGAAGAATGGGGACAATGTGCTGCCCTCTGTGTAAGGATCTGTAGATTTAAGCTTAGGTTCCCCCAAAAGCAGACCCCAAGACAAGGATTTAGGAACAAGGAGCTTACTTGGAAAGAAATTCTAGGAAGCCCTGGAAGAGGAGAGGGGAAAGGAGTCGAGGAAGAGAACAAAGCTAATGAAGGATGTGCTTGTGAGCAGGTTTCCCCTGTGGGCAGCTGAGACCGGATCCATGTGGGGACCTCTGGGAGACATGTGAACACATGTCAGCAGCCGGGAGAAAGTTTTGAGTTTCTTTTGTAAGAGTAGGAGAGGGGAAGAAGAAGATGGGGTTGGGGGAAGACGGAGGAAAAGCAGGAAGGGGAAGAAGATGGACAGGAGGAGTGAGGAGGGGACCCGTCCCCTGCTACCCGCGCCCCCACACCCTAGAAACCATTCCAAACCAAATGCTAATTTTAGGAAATCCATGACTCAAGCTGGCTGAGGCTGCACTCACTTTTGAAAGAGAACCTAACCCCCTGCCCCCCACCCCCACCAACCAGACACAAATGCTTGTATATTTCACTTAAGGAAAGCTTGTGTCTACATTTAATACCTTGCATGGTTAGTTGATCCATCTTTCATACCATCACCAGCGCTGGGATTTCTGGCTCCAAGACTCCAAGGGCCATCCATGGGGACAGGTTCAAGTTCCCACAGCAAGTCAATGCCAAAGGTAAGTTCAAAAGGCACAAGAAACCGGGAGCACTGACAGTAGCAAAGCTTCCTTCAAGCAGCTGAGATACAAATATCAGTCCTGGCCTCCTTTCTTAGCTATTCACAACAGCCCATTTAAAAATCAACAACATCAAGCCAGTATAATGCTGAAGATACCTTTGCCTAAATTATGTTTGTGCTTGTCTATTTTCAAGGAATATCCGTAATAACACAGTATTATAAGCCATTGCTCATCTGTTCCCCTGCGTGGGCTTATCTCCTCTCTTACGTGGCTAAACAGTCAAACCCTTTACAAATTGATCATTTCCTTCTTTCCTTTGCAATCTCTCAGTTCTTATATGAATACGTGAATTCCCTGTATATGCTTTAGTTAATTTTATCTGCCCTAGGGAATCCCAGGCAATATGGTTATGGTCACAGACAAGAACAATACTCGAAAGTAAAAACGAACCAGAGGATAAAGGAATTGTAGGGAGACATCAGCACCCCCATAAGACATCTCCATGAGCACTAGGGCACTGTTTCATTCACCACTGCACACTGGTACCTAGAATAATGCCTGGCATATCATAGAGTAGACCGTCACTCAATATTTGTTGTAGGAATAATCTTTGTCAGCAGCATGCCCTGTCCCCAAATAAACTTGAAGTCCATGTACAAAGAGTGAGCTTGCTCTGCAAACACAGGGTAGGGACAAGACCTCTGGAACCCAACACACTTCCCACTTCCGATCAGACCACTCTCCCTCCTACTGAGTCACACACACATGCCCACACCCATCCCAGACACCCTCCCATCCCCATTCACACTCCACCCTCCAGCTGGGCCTCCAGTATGAACAGAACAAATGGAGGTTTTTGATGTGCCTGGGCTGTTGGATTCCTAGAGCTAGAAGTTCCCTCCTGGGCCTGTCCTCTCTTCCATCTTCCAGATCAAAAGATGCACATTCAAGAGCTAACCAGTCTTGCTACAGCCTGACATATAGCATTAGGTAAGATAAGGTATGATGCCACATATTCACAGATTTTAAAGGCTCAGGATTTGCAGAAAATTCTAGACCTAAAACTCTTTTTTTTTAATAAAAATCATCAATTTAGACCAACAATTAAGTATTTGGGGTGACTGGACCTTTGTGACCATTGTCTTTCATGCCTTACAAAACTCTGAGACACCCACCCCCAAGACTCTCGAGACCGTATATGGGAAAGTGGCTTGCTCCAGTTCCCACAGCAAGACGATGACAAAATCAAGACCAGAAAGCATTGACCAGAGAGGAAGCTAACTTGGCTTTTAAACCGTACCTGGCTTCTCCAGCAATCAGGCTCCCCACAGGGCTAGCCTGGCCAGGAGACAGAGAAGTTTTGCTGCAGTTTTACTGCATACTCTACTGTGCTGTACGTCTCCAGAGAGCAGGGGCCATCTTGTTTGTTGCTGTTTCCCAGGATCCCACTCACCATCTGGCATATAGTAGACACTCAGTAAGCAGGCGTGAACTGAGCAAAAGCCACTTCAGTCAAGAAAGGAAACTGGTTGAGGGCCTTCTAGGTACCAGACACCAAGTGGCATGATTTCTATGTTATTTCAGACAGCCTTTGTATCACCTCTAGGATAAATACCATTCCCCTTTCACAGATGAGAAAACAGAGATTCAACAGAATTGACAAGTTGCAGAGGCAGGACTCAAACTCAGATCTGAGTGACAGCAAAAACACTTCTCTTCCAAACATTCGCTGTCACTTGTCAATGTTCTGATCCCACGGAACATTGCATCCTACCAGGTGCTCCTGGCTCTAAAGGCATATGGGGCACCGTGTAATCTGGAACATTAGAGAATCAGAAGTTGTGGTAGTTCATCAAAATGTGAGGGTACTTGGACCAAAGAGAGATGATGGAGAGAGTGTTTCTGCTGGCTCTAGTTTGGGTGATAGATGGGCAGTTCACCCAGCAGGACCAGGAGTGGGAGAGCGCTTTCACACACACTTGTGTTTTGAATAAGGATCTGAGCACGAGGCCGGACACCCCTCCACATGAATTGTGGCTCAGGAGAGAAACACAACAAAGCAATTTGCCTCTGTAACTAATTCCTCTTGTCTGGAGCGCTGAAAGAGCAATACTTTAGCAGCCAGTGAGCTGGATAATTGGAAATAAGGGCAACTCTCTGAGCGGGCTAAAGGAAGGCTGAGGAAGGCTGGTTTGTATCAACCTCAGAGCTATCTTTTATAATCAGTGTCTATGTGCAAAAAATAAAATAAATAAATACAGAGGAGAAATAAGCAAGGCTTCCTCATCCACCAATACAGGCAAATCTTTTTTTAAAAAAAAATACTATCTTGAAACTCCATTAAATTGCAGTGAAACTCAACTTCTTGGCTTGGGCAGGAATCTTCTACAGATTGAGCAAAATTTTGCCAGAATCAATGTCTTTCCAAGATAGACAGAGAGGCAACACAGCCAGGACTTCTCTGTAAGGATGCTTGTCTTCCGACTGCTAAGCAAGATTCAAGCCCCTCTTCGCTCTTGCTGTCACTTGCTGGCTGGAAATCCTGGCACACTTGTGCACCCAGTGAGTCAAAAGATGGTACACACACACACACACACACACATTCACACCTGCCAAACTCGGGCCCCTCCTCCATGTGCTAGTCCATAGTCTTATGTTATCAACCAGTTTGCAGCCCAGGCCAAGCCAACATCCAACCTACCATTTAATAAGCATCAGAGAGCCTGACAATGAGGATCTGCCTCTATATCCATGGCAATTTCCCATCCCCCATCAGGTCTTCTCTGATTTCTCTGGGCACAGCTTTATAAGTGTAAAAGCCACAGGCAAAATTATAGGCTATGGTCTTCCCTTGGGTAAATAATGAGGGAAAACTTGTCCTAGGGCAGGAGTCTTTTTCCAATTAGAGATTTTACAAATCATATAACAATTCAAGCATACTGTTTGGTCCTGCGTATGATATACAGACAAAGATGGAGAATATTCCATCCACCAAGACCTCTTTGGAGCCAACACTACATTTACTCTGAAGACATTCCTTGTGAAACTGCTGGAGGTCAAGGTAAGACTCCCAGAGCAAGCCCAAGACACAAGGTGATAAAGAAACTTGACTTTCTGGAGTGGGAAACTTGACTTTCTGGGAGAAATCCTAGAGAAGGGGAGAGGGAAGATATTCATGCTGCTTGGCAACAAAGAAGGAGAAAGAAAAGGAAACCCCACATGATAGGGTAACCATGGAGTAGGTTGGACGCAGAGAATGTCTAATGGGGAATTTTCAACACTGCCTTGCCCATTATTCTTAATAAAATATCAATATTAGAACATGGGTCCCCAATCAGAAACCTTTGGTTGCTTCCTGCTGTTTCCGGGAAACAGTCCGAAAGCCTCAGCCTGATATCCAAGGCCTTCTCACTCCAGGCTGGCTCCCACTGTTCACCAGCTCCAGAGCCAGGACCCCATCACTGAGGACACTGTGGCTCCAGCCCCTGTCCAGGCTCCCCACCCCCAGGCAACCCCTCACCCTGCTCCAAAGTCGGGTGAGAGGGTGATGCCACCTGACCTCTGAAAGCCCCTTCCTCTCCACACTCCTGGAGGACACATGACTTCTCAGGGACCTGCACTCCCACCAGCCTCCACTCCTCTCTCTCTCCTTCCTTGTCACGAAATCACATGATCACTCACCCAAATTACCTTTTCCTGCTTGCCCTCCCCCTCTCTGAGAACTACCCATCCTTGGAATCCCAGCAGATTCCCAGCAACTGGAAAATCCCCCAATGCCACCTTGCAGAGGCGTCCAGGCTGCTGTGACCTGCTGTGGCTCTCACTGTGTGGGTCGCCACGTTTTTGCCCTGCCCCTGCTTTGTGTCATCATTCAACGCTTCCACACGGCGATGTCCCACTCATTCGTCTGGATCCTCAACCCTCTGAAACGTTGAACAATTTAACTTTATTATTACTACTATTCTGGTATCACCAACACACTCTTGTACAGTTCTGAGAGCCAAATAGAACCTAAATGAACAAATGAACCAAGTCAGTTAACTGGCTTCTCTCTACCAAGCTCAGATTTTTTGGCTCTGATCCACAGGCTCACTTTAACTTAGAACTTTCTCTTTAACTTTTGGAACTCCACCTGCTGGAGAAAAACTTGGTTGCTTTTTCACTGAACCTGTTTCTCCTAGATCTGGGACCTCAAGGGGACCTCAAGGGGACCAGTGCATGTTTTTCTCTGTGTATTTGCAAAGTGAAGAAGCAGACATTCA
The DNA here is from genome assembly GCF_002007445.2 of Ailuropoda melanoleuca. Taxonomy (NCBI): domain Eukaryota; kingdom Metazoa; phylum Chordata; class Mammalia; order Carnivora; family Ursidae; genus Ailuropoda; species Ailuropoda melanoleuca. The sequence goes on along the minus strand of NC_048223.1, from coordinate 111,053,853 downwards.
CTGACAAACTACTGAATAAATCGCTCATTAAAGGTAAATAATGGATTCCTGCAATAGGAATTTTGAAGGTCAGAGAAAACAGTGAGGGGGTGTCTTTCTTCCCATCCCTTCATTTGGGGAAGCTATATTCTGCCGGTAGAATGTGAGCTCCTTGGGAACAGAAGCCCTTGTCTTTCTAGCTCATTCACTACCATGTCCCCAGCACAGATGGGCACTTGATGTGTGGGGTGAAGGATTGAATTAATGAATGAACATGAGCACACAGAAACCCTGGGGGATGTCCACAGCCTTCTCGCTGACAGCCCCCCTCAGATGGTGGCTTTCAATGGGGCTTCTCCTGAGTGGCAGCTGGGGGATAGTAGATGTTGAGCATGTGGGTATGTTCAATGTCTGGTTATTCCTTTCCTCATTAGCAAAGTATTGCTGCCGCTTCCCAGCTCACCTTGCAGGAGCAGGACGATACAAGGCAATACTTCAAGCATGGCGTGTGCCAGGCTGTAGCCAGTATGCGCTCTGAGCTCCTAATATTCAAATGCATGAAAAACAATGCCCGGTGACCTTGCAATTTCCCTGCAGGGTCAAGTGGGGTCTCAGGAGACCTCCATATATGGGGATGACAGACGGCTTCACTCACACCTGGAAAGGGACCTGAAGCACACAGCCCTTCAGGTGTAAGAAGGTTATACGCAGCCAGGCACTATTTCTGAATGGTCTGCCCAGTGGTGGGGTTTGTTCCCAGGAGACACTCACTCATCCCTGCTCCNCTGGCTTTCACGGGGCTTCTCCTGAGTGGCAGCTGGGGGATAGTAGATGTTGAGCATGTGGGTATGTTCAATGTCTGGTTATTCCTTTCCTCATTAGCAAAGTATTGCTGCCGCTTCCCAGCTCACCTTGCAGGAGCAGGACGATACAAGGCAATACTTCAAGCATGGCGTGTGCCAGGCTGTAGCCAGTATGCGCTCTGAGCTCCTAATATTCAAATGCATGAAAAACAATGCCCGGTGACCTTGCAATTTCCCTGCAGGGTCAAGTGGGGTCTCAGGAGACCTCCATATATGGGGATGACAGACGGCTTCACTCACACCTGGAAAGGGACCTGAAGCACACAGCCCTTCAGGTGTAAGAAGGTTATACGCAGCCAGGCACTATTTCTGAATGGTCTGCCCAGTGGTGGGGTTTGTTCCCAGGAGACACTCACTCATCCCTGCTCCTCCTCTGCCTTACAACATAATACCTATGGGATGACTGGCCAGAGTGAGCGAAGTATAGACTTGGTTCAGGCCAAAACTAACCGATCCACACACAGTCAAACCCATGGTACTGAGATCTAAGCATCTGAGTCAGGGCAGAAAAAGTGTAGTCGCATCCAAAGGAGTTGGGAGAACCTGGGGAGTAGAGCCCAGTGGTTAGTTCAAGCATGGACCCTGAAGCCAGGTTGTCTGGGTTTGAAACCCACCTCCACCACAGCTCAATACATGACCTTAGGCAAGTCACCTCGCCTCCCTGTATTTGTCTCCTCACCTGTAAAGCCCTCAGCTTTCTCGATGTTAGGCCAAGGTTATGTATAAAAGGGTAAAATCATCATCCTGACCCAGTGGGGCTGGGTCCTCCAAGGCTGTCATGAGAAGTAAATATGGTGATACTCAGTAGGCTTGCCTTCATTACCTCTTGCCGAGTAACATACCACCCCGAAAGTTATTTAAAACAACAGTTACTGTTTAGTTACTTAAAACGGTTTAGTTACTTAAAACAACAGTCATTTATTTGCTCATGATTTTGCAGCTTGGGCAAGGCTCAGCATGGATGGTTTGCCTTTCCTCCCCATGGTATGAGCTGGATGGCTCTTTTGTGCTGGAGAATCAAAGGTGGCTTCACCCACATGTCTGGCACCTAATCTGGGAAAGACTGGAAGGCCACGGGCCCAGCTGACTCTCCCTCTGTCTTTCTTCATAGCCTCACCCTCCTGAGTAGTCAGACTCCTCTGCATGGTTTCCACGGAAGTCAAAGCAGAAGCTGCCAGGTCTCTTACAGACCTGGCTGGAAACTGGCAAAACCAGTCCATCACATGCTCTTGGTCAATGTAAGTCACAGGCCAGCCCCAATTCAAGGGGAGGAGAAAGGTCCCACTACCCGATGGAAGGAGTGGCTTGTGCAGCGTTGGAACGGTGACCACTGCATTTGCAGACAATCCACCCGAGCACTCGCTGTCTGTTCCCACATTAGCAGGAGAAAACCTCAAGTCTAGATACTCAGACGGGGTAGAGAAGTAATAATGCTCTTGACCTGAACTATCTCAAGTCACCACCAGCTACACATAAAACACCAAGCGACATGCAAATCCCAGGACTATCACTTACCACCTGTGCCATGTTGAGCAAGTCACCTTATACGTGAAATACCCTGAAGCCCCCCTGCTCTCATGTGGGGCTATCTCACGTCAGCAGGCTGCACATAGCGAACACCTTGCCATTTATAGGTACTCAACACTTCTGGATTGAATAAATTCTCACATGATCTGTTGAATGGATGCACAAATGACTCAATCAATAAATCAGTGAATTGAATTAGTGAATAAATGGGGAGAAGCCCCGACAAACAGCCCCTCTCCAGGGCTAATGAACTTTATCCAAGGAACAGTTTGTACCAAGGACCTGCTCGTGGCTGAAGCTGAACATCTCTCACTCCCGAGACCCTTTTACTAGCTGTGTTCAATTCATACNGACCTTGGGCAAGATCAGTGTCTTGCACATCGCAGATGTTCAATTCATACCTGTGAAATGTGTGAATTCTAAAATGTTTGTTAAATAGTTGAATGAATCAGGGAATGAACAAGAAAAACTGATGTGAATCACAAGTACCACCACCCCTCCCCCATAGTGCAGGTGAACTCTATACCTTAAGGTCCCCCCTTGTTGGGAATACCATTTAGTGGAAATTTCCCTTTCTCCCCTCCTGCTTCTTCCCTAATACAGCAGCAGTTANGCCGCTTTGTTGGGAATACCATTTAGTGGAAATTTCCCTTTCTCCCCTCCTGCTTCTTCCCTAATACAGCAGCAGTTAGCCAGACATTGTCAAACCCACTAGATAAGTGCAGTTTTTACTTTTTTGCAGGTATAGAATACACCCTAACTTATGCTTCATTTTTGAGTCTCCTTGCCCTAGCCCAGCATCCAGAAGAGCTGGAGTTCTGAGTTTTGCATGAGGGCTTTCCAGGCCTCCTTGCTGTGTGAGGCTGCATATCTGTTCTGCTTCCTCCCTGGTAAGCACTCCCTTGGGCTGCCTCCACCAGCAGCAAGAGCAGCAACAAAAACACCAGCTCATTGTGTCCTCTCACATTCCACTAAATTGCTAGCTCCCTGAGAGCTATTCTGTCCACGTGGGGCAACATCCGTCTACTGCAATCACATCTACTACTACAACCACCATGACCAGGACGTCAACCACCCATAAGACTAGTAATTACAATAGTAAGTCTCAGCTACTATTATTATTGTGGTTACAATGTGTCAAAAATACACACTCATTATTTTCTTTAGTCCTCTCTATAACTCCATGAAATGGTCATAATTATAATCCCAAATCTGCAGATTTAAGTCCTAAAGCTCAGAGAGGATAGGTAACCTACTCAAGTCCCACAGCTTCTCAAGGGCCAAGCAAAGATCCTTAGCACAGGCAGCCTGAACTCAGGGCTGATTTGTCACATCACAGCCACGACCATGCTGTGCTCATCTATTTGTCTGTCTCTCCCTTTAGATCGGGAGGTCCTTGAGGGCTGGGGCCACTTTCTCCTCATCCCTGAGGCCTCAGTGTTCAGCACAAAGCCTGGCACAGAGAAGGTGTCCAGTGGAAGATGTTAATTGGATGAATGAGAACTCAGTGACCTGACACACGGGGCCATTCGTTCAATGGCATTAACCATTTGAGGAAACATCCCATATATCAGGCTTCATTGCTCCGGTGGAAAAGGCATTCTAAAACCTGGCCCAGGGACATAATTAGCTTTTGGCTCTAGGAGATATTCAATTCATCACTCTTAGCCATCACGGGAATTAGATTGAGTCGGGCTGAGATGCAACAAGACAGATCGGATTCCTAAAAGCTGCCTTTATTTTTTTTAAGGTTCTCTTGCTTTCTCTCCTCTCTCTCTTTCTCCCCCTCTTGTCTCATAGTACCCAAGTTCCAAATACTTAAATTGGACACACTGGGATAAACGATGAACGGCTTTAATATACACCTCTTAGGCATTTCTGTTGGAAAGCACTCTAGCCCCTCTCCTTCCTCCTTACTCTGCTACCTGTTCACACACACGACCTAACAAGGCTGGGAGAAACCTAAAGAGCAAACCCGAGCACCTTTCCCTTGGGGACACTCAGACACTCTGGATGGGTGCCCCAGGAGGTAGTCTGGGATAGTGCCTGAATGCCGAGCCCACGTCCGGGGTGCCCCTCAGTGTGCTGCAGACATTCGCACACACCATTTCACATAAGCCCACAACAGGGCAGGGTATCGTTAGTCCTCTAGGTACAGGTGTGAAAGCTGAGGCCAGGGACTCCCAAATCCTTAGAGGCTAGCACTTAGACTCTAAAAACGTAGCTCACCTCCCAGCCTCATCCTACAGGGTGTGAGATGGAAAGGAGGTGATTTCTGAGTCCATGAAAGGCCAAAGTGACAGAGTAAAACAAGGTAGTCACCTTGGGATGACTTACTTTTAATAATTGATCTTATTTCTGACACAATTAGTCCACGTGGGGAAAGCTGGACATTTTTCAATGGGAAAAATCTTCCAAGAACACTCAAAGTGTGACCCCATATACCACCCAGGGAGCTGGTTAAAATGCAGATCCCTATGTCCCACCTTGGATAGACTGAATCAAAACTTCGGGGGGGGTGCCTGGGAATCTGCATTAACAAGCCTTTCCCACCCCAGGGAAAATTCTGATATTCAAGTTTGAGAATCTCTGTCCTAGAGGCAAAGGATGAGGTCCACTGCCTGAAAAGATAATAGGCATTGGANAAGTACCACCACCCCTCCCCCATAGTGCAGGTGAACTCTATACCTTAAGGTCCCGCCGCTTTGTTGGGAATACCATTTAGTGGAAATTTCCCTTTCTCCCCTCCTGCTTCTTCCCTAATACAGCAGCAGTTAGCCAGACATTGTCAAACCCACTAGATAAGTGCAGTTTTTACTTTTTTGCAGGTATAGAATACACCCTAACTTATGCTTCATTTTTGAGTCTCCTTGCCCTAGCCCAGCATCCAGAAGAGCTGGAGTTCTGAGTTTTGCATGAGGGCTTTCCAGGCCTCCTTGCTGTGTGAGGCTGCATATCTGTTCTGCTTCCTCCCTGGTAAGCACTCCCTTGGGCTGCCTCCACCAGCAGCAAGAGCAGCAACAAAAACACCAGCTCATTGTGTCCTCTCACATTCCACTAAATTGCTAGCTCCCTGAGAGCTATTCTGTCCACGTGGGGCAACATCCGTCTACTGCAATCACATCTACTACTACAACCACCATGACCAGGACGTCAACCACCCATAAGACTAGTAATTACAATAGTAAGTCTCAGCTACTATTATTATTGTGGTTACAATGTGTCAAAAATACACACTCATTATTTTCTTTAGTCCTCTCTATAACTCCATGAAATGGTCATAATTATAATCCCAAATCTGCAGATTTAAGTCCTAAAGCTCAGAGAGGATAGGTAACCTACTCAAGTCCCACAGCTTCTCAAGGGCCAAGCAAAGATCCTTAGCACAGGCAGCCTGAACTCAGGGCTGATTTGTCACATCACAGCCACGACCATGCTGTGCTCATCTATTTGTCTGTCTCTCCCTTTAGATCGGGAGGTCCTTGAGGGCTGGGGCCACTTTCTCCTCATCCCTGAGGCCTCAGTGTTCAGCACAAAGCCTGGCACAGAGAAGGTGTCCAGTGGAAGATGTTAATTGGATGAATGAGAACTCAGTGACCTGACACACGGGGCCATTCGTTCAATGGCATTAACCATTTGAGGAAACATCCCATATATCAGGCTTCATTGCTCCGGTGGAAAAGGCATTCTAAAACCTGGCCCAGGGACATAATTAGCTTTTGGCTCTAGGAGATATTCAATTCATCACTCTTAGCCATCACGGGAATTAGATTGAGTCGGGCTGAGATGCAACAAGACAGATCGGATTCCTAAAAGCTGCCTTTATTTTTTTTTAAGGTTCTCTTGCTTTCTCTCCTCTCTCTCTTTCTCCCCCTCTTGTCTCATAGTACCCAAGTTCCAAATACTTAAATTGGACACACTGGGATAAACGATGAACGGCTTTAATATACACCTCTTAGGCATTTCTGTTGGAAAGCACTCTAGCCCCTCTCCTTCCTCCTTACTCTGCTACCTGTTCACACACACGACCTAACAAGGCTGGGAGAAACCTAAAGAGCAAACCCGAGCACCTTTCCCTTGGGGACACTCAGACACTCTGGATGGGTGCCCCAGGAGGTAGTCTGGGATAGTGCCTGAATGCCGAGCCCACGTCCGGGGTGCCCCTCAGTGTGCTGCAGACATTCGCACACACCATTTCACATAAGCCCACAACAGGGCAGGGTATCGTTAGTCCTCTAGGTACAGGTGTGAAAGCTGAGGCCAGGGACTCCCAAATCCTTAGAGGCTAGCACTTAGACTCTAAAAACGTAGCTCACCTCCCAGCCTCATCCTACAGGGTGTGAGATGGAAAGGAGGTGATTTCTGAGTCCATGAAAGGCCAAAGTGACAGAGTACAACAAGGTAGTCACCTTGGGATGACTTACTTTTAATAATTGATCTTATTTCTGACACAATTAGTCCACGTGGGGAAAGCTGGACATTTTTCAATGGGAAAAATCTTCCAAGAACACTCAAAGTGTGACCCCATATACCACCCAGGGAGCTGGTTAAAATGCAGATCCCTATGTCCCACCTTGGATAGACTGAATCAAAACTTCGGGGGGGTGCCTGGGAATCTGCATTAACAAGCCTTTCCCACCCCAGGGAAAATTCTGATATTCAAGTTTGAGAATCTCTGTCCTAGAGGCAAAGGATGAGGTCCACTGCCTGAAAAGATAATAGGCATTGGAAGAGAGTGGAGGTGGGGGGAACCCCACATACCTGGCCCCATGGGTGCTCTCCCAGGTGCTGAAGGAAGTTCTTGAGAGACTGGCCCAGAGACCTTCCTCCCAACCATATCGGGCCTCTCTCTACGGGGAAATACCAAAATGACCTTTTCTCAGTGCCAGAGCTACTGAACAAGCATGAGCATCTGCCAGCTTCAGGCACATGAAGCCAAAGGTCAGAATCTCTAGGAAATTAAATTATTTGGCCTTACATTAGAATGATCTTATAAACACCATTTTCTAGAGCTAACTCATCTCTACTCATCCTGCTGGTTTTTCTGTGGCAGGGGAGCATATTGGAAAAGGAAAAGTGTCAAACATGAACTATTACTCAAAGTTTTGGGTGTGTACAGTCTTGTACCCTCTGCCAAAGAAGCTTCTTGGTGAATGTCAGTTTCTGTGCCTCAGCACAGAGCACCACTTTCACTAGACCTTCTGTGGAGGCACAACTGAAATTCCAGCAAACCATGGGATAAGAGTTAAGTCATTTTAAGTCAACTCAAAAATTCAGTTCTTGACTTAAGCCCCAATCTTCTCATTGGTTAAATGTCTCCGTTTCCTGCCATCCCAGCCAGCCACCAGCCCACATGGTGTCAAACCTGGGCAGGAAGCACTTTGGTCAAAAGCATTTCTCCTTCTTCCTTTGTCAGAGGGACAGAAAGGCTTGGCTTTTAAAATGTTCCCTAAGTTGAAAAAAAAGTATGACATACAAGCTCAGTACCCAGGGAAATGAAGCTTGCTTTAGTGTTGATTTAGCCCTTTTCTTCTTAATTTGTGAGAAGGACAAAAAAAATATATTGAATTTCATACAATTTTTACCATCGTACAGTGAAAAGCCACTTGCCATACTTAAGAGGAACTTTGATGGGCTCCTGGGTCCTCCAGAAAAAACAGAAGCCAAAGAGCCAAGAACAGAGCTGGGTGTTCCCTGAGCTGTATCAACATTTCCCAGAAAAAGGAGACCAGAGAAAAATGTTTCAGAGCAAGCCACAACATGGTGTAAAAAAATGCAGGCCCTTTGCTTTCTTTGGAAAATCATGTCTTATAGGTTGTCAACTGATCTGGGATGATGATGTTTTCATTTATTTTTTCAGCTGTATGTTGACCATATTAGAGATATGAATGCTATCATGGCAGGATTTGTTGGCCCTGTCTCTCCTCTGGGACGGGGCTCCTAGGGGGTCACAAATGGGGCTGATTCAACTCTCTGCCAGGTGCTAGGACCTCTACTCAGGAATGCAGACCATTCGCTCACCTCTGCTGGCATGGGCTAAAAGCTTTGAGAGATGCACTCCTGCTGTGCACACGTGCTGGTTTCTATAGCAGCAGTCATCAAGGCTTGGGCCAAGGTTATCAGGTTTAGTGAGTCCCTATAGAGACTAAAGACAACTCTGCCTGGTGCCTTCTCAAGGGCAACTTTTTCTCTCCCCTGACCTGACTCCTGATAGTCACCAACAACTCCGTATCACACACATACTGCTGCTTCCCAAACACATCCCACAAATTCCAGCTTCTATCAAGCTGTTTTTTTTCCTCCACATAGGACTTCATCACAATTTTTCAGGTTGCAAAGATGGCATGCTTTATTTAACACATGGCTTTCTTGCAATGGAAGGTTATTTGCAACTGTTGTTATTATTAACTACCATTTAGTGAGCACCTATGATATGCCAAGCACCGTCCAAGGCACTCAACATACACAATTTCATTCTTTAAAACAGTCCCATGAACTCAGTGTTATAATCTCCATTTCACAGATGGTAAAACTGAGGGCCAAAGAAGTCAAGTAGCATGCCTGCTGTTCCAGTTACATGTGGTGGATCCAAGACGGGAACCAGGTCTTTCTGATCTCACCAAAGCCATCCTACCTTTCCATCACTTACTGCTGCCTACCTCAGATGACAGGTTACCTTCACCTGTCTTCTTAGATTTCATAACATTTCCAAAGTCTTACATTGTTTCCAAACTTCTGCTCTGTACTTTAAATGATCGTATTTCCTTTGAACATTTCTACTGTTTTAGTCCTTTTTTTAATCACCCCTTTCTGAACCATCTTAACTTTCCAACCTTATGCACTAAAGTCCTAAATAGGAAACGCTATCTTTAAAAAACTAGCGGCAGGTTTCAAATTTCTGCTTTTCAATGCCACAATGTGCCAAGATCATGACCTTTGAGATGTCTCATGCAGATTTCTTTGGGTTATATTTATTCTGACAGTTATCTTCTGGGTGTCAATCTTCTGAAGGAAGCAGTTGGCAGGTGGGTGGGAGGAGTGAGGGCGGTGTAGAACTGAGGAAAGATGAGCAAAAGAACGAAGATAAATTGTCTGGAATAATTAAACAGTCCGAAGTATCAACACGTAGTGGCGAGAATAGGCGCCCATCCTTTAAAATACTCTAAGGCAATGAATGAAGATTGCTCACTGAATATCATCATTCAATGCTCATCGATCATTTGGGATGAAGGCTGACATCTTTACCCACTTGCAAAACTTTCCCTAGTGCCAGCATCTTAAGCCAATGATCACAGCAAATAGGCTGCCTCCTAAATAAATTTCACATCGCCGAATTCGATTATTGCATTTTTCAGGCATTAACGTGCAGAAAGGCTGAGAATATTGCAGCCATCTCTCTGCGCAGTGGTTATAATGACAGGGCTAGAGCTGTTTTCAGGGTTTTCACAATTTTCAAATGCCTTTATAGAGTTTACCTTTCTCTAGACTGTGTGTTTTGTTTATTGGACCACCCTCCTTGACTGGGCTTTTTGGTTTTTGCTTTTGCTTACAGCTTGGTCTCCATTTACA
>NC_048223.1:110976330-111043556 GCF_002007445.2 Ailuropoda melanoleuca | reverse complement strand
CCATTTGAGGAAACATCCCATATATCAGGCTTCATTGCTCCGGTGGAAAAGGCATTCTAAAACCTGGCCCAGGGACATAATTAGCTTTTGGCTCTAGGAGATATTCAATTCATCACTCTTAGCCATCACGGGAATTAGATTGAGTCGGGCTGAGATGCAACAAGACAGATCGGATTCCTAAAAGCTGCCTTTATTTTTTTTTAAGGTTCTCTTGCTTTCTCTCCTCTCTCTCTTTCTCCCCCTCTTGTCTCATAGTACCCAAGTTCCAAATACTTAAATTGGACACACTGGGATAAACGATGAACGGCTTTAATATACACCTCTTAGGCATTTCTGTTGGAAAGCACTCTAGCCCCTCTCCTTCCTCCTTACTCTGCTACCTGTTCACACACACGACCTAACAAGGCTGGGAGAAACCTAAAGAGCAAACCCGAGCACCTTTCCCTTGGGGACACTCAGACACTCTGGATGGGTGCCCCAGGAGGTAGTCTGGGATAGTGCCTGAATGCCGAGCCCACGTCCGGGGTGCCCCTCAGTGTGCTGCAGACATTCGCACACACCATTTCACATAAGCCCACAACAGGGCAGGGTATCGTTAGTCCTCTAGGTACAGGTGTGAAAGCTGAGGCCAGGGACTCCCAAATCCTTAGAGGCTAGCACTTAGACTCTAAAAACGTAGCTCACCTCCCAGCCTCATCCTACAGGGTGTGAGATGGAAAGGAGGTGATTTCTGAGTCCATGAAAGGCCAAAGTGACAGAGTAAAACAAGGTAGTCACCTTGGGATGACTTACTTTTAATAATTGATCTTATTTCTGACACAATTAGTCCACGTGGGGAAAGCTGGACATTTTTCAATGGGAAAAATCTTCCAAGAACACTCAAAGTGTGACCCCATATACCACCCAGGGAGCTGGTTAAAATGCAGATCCCTATGTCCCACCTTGGATAGACTGAATCAAAACTTCGGGGGGGTGCCTGGGAATCTGCATTAACAAGCCTTTCCCACCCCAGGGAAAATTCTGATATTCAAGTTTGAGAATCTCTGTCCTAGAGGCAAAGGATGAGGTCCACTGCCTGAAAAGATAATAGGCATTGGAAGAGAGTGGAGGTGGGGGGAACCCCACATACCTGGCCCCATGGGTGCTCTCCCAGGTGCTGAAGGAAGTTCTTGAGAGACTGGCCCAGAGACCTTCCTCCCAACCATATCGGGCCTCTCTCTACGGGGAAATACCAAAATGACCTTTTCTCAGTGCCAGAGCTACTGAACAAGCATGAGCATCTGCCAGCTTCAGGCACATGAAGCCAAAGGTCAGAATCTCTAGGAAATTAAATTATTTGGCCTTACATTAGAATGATCTTATAAACACCATTTTCTAGAGCTAACTCATCTCTACTCATCCTGCTGGTTTTTCTGTGGCAGGGGAGCATATTGGAAAAGGAAAAGTGTCAAACATGAACTATTACTCAAAGTTTTGGGTGTGTACAGTCTTGTACCCTCTGCCAAAGAAGCTTCTTGGTGAATGTCAGTTTCTGTGCCTCAGCACAGAGCACCACTTTCACTAGACCTTCTGTGGAGGCACAACTGAAATTCCAGCAAACCATGGGATAAGAGTTAAGTCATTTTAAGTCAACTCAAAAATTCAGTTCTTGACTTAAGCCCCAATCTTCTCATTGGTTAAATGTCTCCGTTTCCTGCCATCCCAGCCAGCCACCAGCCCACATGGTGTCAAACCTGGGCAGGAAGCACTTTGGTCAAAAGCATTTCTCCTTCTTCCTTTGTCAGAGGGACAGAAAGGCTTGGCTTTTAAAATGTTCCCTAAGTTGAAAAAAAAGTATGACATACAAGCTCAGTACCCAGGGAAATGAAGCTTGCTTTAGTGTTGATTTAGCCCTTTTCTTCTTAATTTGTGAGAAGGACAAAAAAAATATATTGAATTTCATACAATTTTTACCATCGTACAGTGAAAAGCCACTTGCCATACTTAAGAGGAACTTTGATGGGCTCCTGGGTCCTCCAGAAAAAACAGAAGCCAAAGAGCCAAGAACAGAGCTGGGTGTTCCCTGAGCTGTATCAACATTTCCCAGAAAAAGGAGACCAGAGAAAAATGTTTCAGAGCAAGCCACAACATGGTGTAAAAAAATGCAGGCCCTTTGCTTTCTTTGGAAAATCATGTCTTATAGGTTGTCAACTGATCTGGGATGATGATGTTTTCATTTATTTTTTCAGCTGTATGTTGACCATATTAGAGATATGAATGCTATCATGGCAGGATTTGTTGGCCCTGTCTCTCCTCTGGGACGGGGCTCCTAGGGGGTCACAAATGGGGCTGATTCAACTCTCTGCCAGGTGCTAGGACCTCTACTCAGGAATGCAGACCATTCGCTCACCTCTGCTGGCATGGGCTAAAAGCTTTGAGAGATGCACTCCTGCTGTGCACACGTGCTGGTTTCTATAGCAGCAGTCATCAAGGCTTGGGCCAAGGTTATCAGGTTTAGTGAGTCCCTATAGAGACTAAAGACAACTCTGCCTGGTGCCTTCTCAAGGGCAACTTTTTCTCTCCCCTGACCTGACTCCTGATAGTCACCAACAACTCCGTATCACACACATACTGCTGCTTCCCAAACACATCCCACAAATTCCAGCTTCTATCAAGCTGTTTTTTTTCCTCCACATAGGACTTCATCACAATTTTTCAGGTTGCAAAGATGGCATGCTTTATTTAACACATGGCTTTCTTGCAATGGAAGGTTATTTGCAACTGTTGTTATTATTAACTACCATTTAGTGAGCACCTATGATATGCCAAGCACCGTCCAAGGCACTCAACATACACAATTTCATTCTTTAAAACAGTCCCATGAACTCAGTGTTTAATCTCCATTTCACAGATGGTAAAACTGAGGGCCAAAGAAGCAGTAGCATGCCTGCTGTTCCAGTTACATGTGGTGGATCCAAGACGGGAACCAGGTCTTTCTGATCTCACCAAAGCCATCCTACCTTTCCATCACTTACTGCTGCCTACCTCAGATGACAGGTTACCTTCACCTGTCTTCTTAGATTTCATAACATTTCCAAAGTCTTACATTGTTTCCAAACTTCTGCTCTGTACTTTAAATGATCGTATTTCCTTTGAACATTTCTACTGTTTTAGTCCTTTTTTTAATCACCCCTTTCTGAACCATCTTAACTTTCCAACCTTATGCACTAAAGTCCTAAATAGGAAACGCTATCTTTAAAAAACTAGCGGCAGGTTTCAAATTTCTGCTTTTCAATGCCACAATGTGCCAAGATCATGACCTTTGAGATATCTCATGCAGATTTCTTTGGGTTATATTTATTCTGACAGTTATCTTCTGGGTGTCAATCTTCTGAAGGAAGCAGTTGGCAGGTGGGTGGGAGGAGTGAGGGCGGTGTAGAACTGAGGAAAGATGAGCAAAAGAACGAAGATAAATTGTCTGGAATAATTAAACAGTCCGAAGTATCAACACGTAGTGGCGAGAATAGGCGCCCATCCTTTAAAATACTCTAAGGCAATGAATGAAGATTGCTCACTGAATATCATCATTCAATGCTCATCGATCATTTGGGATGAAGGCTGACATCTTTACCCACTTGCAAAACTTTCCCTAGTGCCAGCATCTTAAGCCAATGATCACAGCAAATAGGCTGCCTCCTAAATAAATTTCACATCGCCGAATTCGATTATTGCATTTTTCAGGCATTAACGTGCAGAAAGGCTGAGAATATTGCAGCCATCTCTCTGCGCAGTGGTTATAATGACAGGGCTAGAGCTGTTTTCAGGGTTTTCACAATTTTCAAATGCCTTTATAGAGTTTACCTTTCTCTAGACTGTGTGTTTTGTTTATTGGACCACCCTCCTTGACTGGGCTTTTTGGTTTTTGCTTTTGCTTACAGCTTGGTCTCCATTTACAAGGCCTCAGCAAAAGTCATCCTCCAGCCCTCCACAGAAACAACACACACTTGGATACAAAATCAAGAACATAGGAATTATCTGGTAGCTTAGGACAGTTCTTTCTACAAGGGGCCAACTTTTCAATTCACAATAAGCAAGGAATGACACCAAATCGGCAACGATTTAGTCCTTGTTAGAGTCACTAAACTTTTTTAAGCAGAAAGTAAAATTCAGATTCCTTACTCTGGTTTCCAGGTAGAGGGCATTCGGATCCATCCAATCTTCCCTACTCTTCTTTCTACTCCCAAGTGTAGAAAGTGCTTTGCTCTGATCTACTAACAAGTCATTTCCCCAACAAGGCTATAAATATCCCTATATTCAGGAATCCCTACTCACAGCACCTAGAATCAAGCCACACACATGGATCACTGTAGAAGGGCGCTTGACCAGAATCACGAGTCCTGGCTCCATCAGAAGCTTGCTGCATGTCCTGAGTGGACGAGTCCTATTTCTCTCTGTCTCTTTCCCTCTCCCTCTCTCCCTCTCTCCTGGTTACTTCCAATTTGGTAAGCAGAAAGAGACACTTACTGGAGTGCCNTCCTGGTTACTTCCAATCTGGTAAGCAGAAAGAGACACTTACTGGAGTGCCTGGCTGGCTCAGAGGAAGAGCATGTGACACTTGAGCTCAGGGTTGTGAGTTCAAGTTCTGCATTGGGTATAGAGACTACTTAAATGAATAAAACTTAAAAAGAAAGAAAGAAAGACACCCTCATGGAAACCATCGCAGTGGTGGGGCTCCTGTGGTTTCCAGTGACCAAGAGTTGATTGCAGCTGACTGGGTGTTCTTACAGCAGTCTAGAGCTGCTCCTCCTTATGGGTAAAGCTGGGCCAGAACCCAAAGTCTTGGAGCTGATTCAACTTGATTAGCTGTAAAAATCTGCAAGTCATCTCTTGGTATGGTTCAAACTTTGAACTCCAAAGGGAGAAGGCTTTCCAAGCCCCAAACAGTAACCCCCTAGTTCACCCATAAACTCCAGGCACCCTCAGAGTCACCCCTCTATGATCTAGCAGGTCTTTGCAGCCACTGCTTAATAGATTGGAGGTAAGAACATAGCTGTCCGGGCCCCTGGCTTAGACTCCAGATCAACACTGCTCCACTTGGGAACTAAGCCGCCTGTGCCCGCCACCCCAAGGCTGGTCATTTCACAGCACATGGTCCCTAAGGAAGTGGGGAGAAAAAGATAGGGGAGTCATGGCAAACTCATTCTCACCACATGCTCCCCCAGCCACCATGCTCTGCTGGTGGTAACTCATCTTCATTTGCAAAGTCCGTAATGAAAAATAGCACACATGCAGATCTGATCTAGTCTCTGACCTGCTCAAAGGCTCTCAACTATCGAGAGGACAAGGTCCCCGTTACTTCACTTGCAGGCACTACCTCTTCTCATCTGGCCCCTGCCTTCCTTTCCAGGCTAATTCTTGCCAGCTCCCATTCCCTCACACTCTGCACGCCAGTCCCACATCCAATCAAACTTGTTGCCACCTCCCAAATACACTGCACTGTGCTTTCTCCCACATGCCTTTGTTGTGCTTCTGACATTCTTCACCTTGTCCAGCTCGTAAATTCCATCTTGGTGCAGGCTAACCTCATAAGTAAAGCCATCCCACATTTACTCCACTAGAATTGACCACGCCCCTCCTTGGTCCACACGGTCCTGTCCCACCCCACTATGTAATGGCTTCTACTACTCTGTAGGACATTTGTGTGAGAAAGGAAGCAGGTGCCCCCAAACAGGAATAGGGATGCCTATCATGTAGCTAACATAGCAATAGGCACTCTGTGTAAACTCGTTCTGGCATTTGCTTAATGCTTTCCCCATACAATGATAAGAAAGTTGAAGGCAGAAGAGTTGTTTCTTTTTTGTCATAGCATCTCTAATGCCTGGCACTATATAAACACCAAAGAAAGGTTACAAATTTAAATTCAACTCACACAACAGTTTGCAACTGAATGACCAATGACCACTATAAAAGTATCCAAGTGGTTAAGGTTTCATGTAGTAAGACCAGCAACAGAGAGTTTTCTATGGCTTAATCATTAGACTGAGCCCAGGAGGCCCACTTTCAAGCTCAGCTTTCAGGGCTGGAAATAATAGAAAGAAGAAAAAAAAAAAACCTCTCAGTGAAGTAAACAAACATCAACTGCAAAAAGAAGGCAAGAGATAAGAAAGGGATATAAAGATTATAGCGATATCCTGGAGAACTCTAGCCAAGCAAGCTTGCCACCCTGCTCTTCTAGCTGGATGGGCAAAGGTATAATTTATATGCCCAGACTTCATCACTTTGAATTTTTTTAAGGTGATAAGTTGTTTTAATCAACCTGGCTTATTCTTTTTGCCTCATGTCTGATACAGTCGTAAGCTAGAAGGCAGTTTCATGCAATTCCTCCTTCTATTTGGTTGATATATTATGCTCTCTTCCAAGTTTTTCTCTTGAGAGTATCCCTTCTTTATTACTTTTCTACTCAGTTCTTATAATGAAAGTTTTGCAAAGCATGACTACTGTTTTTATTCCTGATCGAAAAAGGAGATGGTACAAATAGAAAGAATATGAGTACAGCTGAATGATTTTCAGCACAACATTGTGTTCTTAATGGATGAACGTCATGCAAAGTATAGAAGCTGAGGGTCTTTGCAAATAGGGCATGAACTTCTCAGTTATGAGTAGGTCCTAAAGAGAGGCAAAAAGAAACCAGGAGGCAACTTGCCTTTCCTCACTTAGGTGATCTGTCTTCTCCTGCTGCTTTAGAGATGACTGTCTTTGGGTTTTATGAAGAATATATCCATAGCTATGGCTGGCATTGTGCTAGCTACAATCAAGTTTTATTTTGATTAATGGTATTAATAATCATGCAAGGTAAAAAAAAGTTCCAATCAATTTCCCACAGCTTTATTTACTAGTTCCTTTGTACCTTCCCTGAAATTACTGGAAAGAAAAAGGCTTCATTTGCATATACATACACCCTATGCCTCAACCATCCCATCTTTATTAGATGTCAGATGAAATTCCCAGGAAGGCACGGTGACCAGAGAAAAGCCCCGCAATCCTGAGGCTCTACCCAAAACACTTCTCTAACTTGGCTGCACATCCTGGAGCAAATCGCCCATGTTTCTAAGATGGCTCTGCTCCACTGCCTGCAAAGACTGGTGCCCCCACCTCTGGTTGTCTGCCATATCAGACGGCACTGCCCTGGGACAAGTTGCACTGACCAGTGAAATAATGTTGCCTCTCATGGTCTTCCATGGGCTTTCTTGTATTTGCCCTCTCTCTTGCAGGGAAAGAGTTTGAAATAATGCTGGTCATATTTGCTAACTGAACAACCAACCCAAACTGAATAGATCATTTATGGTTAATCTCTTCCTCACTCCTAAAAGGCTCAGCCCAACAGTCATCTCTTCCATGAAGCTTTTCTCATCGGATCACTGTGCCTTACACACACACACACACACACACACACTCACACACACACATAGACACATGCTTTCTGTGCTCCCACAGCCCAATGTTTATACCTCAATTGAACACTTGCTTCCTGTCTGTTTCCCTCTTGAGGGAAGATACCACGTCTCATTCATCTTTGGGTGTTCCACAACAATTTCACACAAAAAGGACACATAGCAACCATCGAGGAGAGGTGGCTACCAACGTTCAAATAGACATCAACTGTAGAAGCCAACAATGTCCTAAACATAGGTTGCCCAACTAGGCAATGAGATGATGCTATTAAGGGAGTCCACTTCAGCCAAGCTATGGAATAGAAACCAGAAACCACAATGTGAAACCAGATAGGACCAGAAGACAAAAGATGGTAAACTGGTGTTTTCTGTGGTTCCTTAATTCTCTGGCTTTTTTTTTTTAAGATTTTATTTATTTATTTGACAGAGAGAAGACAGCGAGAGAGGGAACACAAGCAGGGGGAGTGGAAGAGGGAGAAGCAGGCTTCCCGCTGAGCAGGGAGCCTGATGCGGGGCTCGATCGGGACCCAAGCCAAAGGCAGACGCTTAACGACTGAACCACCCAGGCGCCCCTAATTCTCTGGCTCTTAAAAGTACACTGATGACTAGGTTTCATGGGCAGTAAGAGACCTGAAGGTGGAATAATGGGTCATGACTGTCCTCAAGAGACACAAGAATGCAAGAACAGAGGTGAAGTCACCAGAATCAAGAACATTGCTCAAAACAAAGAAAGTTCTAAGAACACTATGGAAATCCTAGTAAACCTGTCCAGGTCTGCAGTAGCAGACACTTAATAAAGAGACCTCACAGGTTTACATGGCTCATAAGTTCTAGTAATAATGAATACAATTATTACTTGGTCAATTAGGACTTGTTTAGTTGTAAGGAATAGAAAATCCAACTCAATCTACTTTAAGTATTTAAAAAAAGGACATTCATTGTTCATATAAAGGCCTTTAGACTTAAAATTTCAAGTATAGCTACATCCCTGTGCTCAAATGAAACCATCAGAAATCTGTCTCTCTCCAGCTGCTTCCCTGTATTAGCCTTCTCCAAGTGGAAGCGAGGATTGGCCACTGAGAGTACAAAACTTAAAGACCCAAGAGAAAAAGAGAATGCTTCTTTCCATTAACTTAGGCAAAAATTCTGAGATTGAGCCTCATTGGTTGGCTTAGATCACATGTCAATCCCTAAGCCAATCACTACAGTACACAGATGAAATGTCTTCATTGAACAAGTCTCAATTACGTGTCAAAAGAAAGAAGAATGGATGTAACCAGGTCAGAAGAAGGAAGATAGGATGGACAGGCAAACCTATCCATCTACCTCACCAGTATTTAGCATTTATTATGCACTTTTGGTTTCCTAGGCATAGCCAAGAAATAGTAGTCTGTGTTGCACTGGCTTTTTCTAAGCACTCAGCAAAGAGGACCATAAAGAAAAGCTTTCTCCTCCAATACAGCCCCCTCTCCCAAAATTTCTGCAAGAATAGAGAATAATTTATTCCAAGAGCAGTATGACTTAGATTTCCTATTCTTTATGTTTGGGACAGTTTAGGAACCAAGATCAAAAGATTAGCAGTAAAAACTAGGGGGGGTGCAGAGGTAAAAAGATCTCTACTTACAAATTATATAATCATAAAGCCCAAAAGAATCATGGGTGAAACTACTGCAAACAATAAAAGAATTTAGTAAAAGGCCAAGTAGAAAAATCACCCGCTATGCCAGCTATTAAGCTGTTGTCCTTCAGCTCCAAACCCACCTGTGTATACTCAGCTTTGTGATGCAGAAATGGGACTCTGCAAACCCAATTTCACTTTATTAAGTGTCCAGTACCACAGACTGGGCAGGTCTTTTCTTCCTGTGTGGTTTTAACAGCAGAGGACCCTGGAAAGACATCGCTTAGCTGAGAGGGAAGGAAGGACTCTGTCCTCCATTGGCTCCCTGCCTACTTCCGGTCCCTATCACTGTCTCCAAGCAATAAGCCTTCACTCCAGTAGCAGCCGTGGGGTCTAGTTTTCAGTTTCTCTAAGAATTGAGGACACAGCCTCACTGTGTACCCCTCAGAGACACCAGCTCCAGCCAGCCAATGTCCTCCCCTGAGAGGTCTGCTTCCCATGGGCTCTTCCTTTGAGCTTGGAGAGGCCAGTACCAGTTGGGTAGCCCCTCCTGAAAGTCCAGGCACCTGCCCAAACGTCTAGATTTAATAACTCCATCCTTTTCCCTTTTTACCCAGCCCCAGGCGTGGGGGTTGTTGCCTGTAGATTCTTCCTCTGTGATAGCTTGGTGTTCTCTTTTCACCTTTTCAGTTACCCACTTAACACCTTTATACCGGTTAACAATTATTTGTGTTATATAATCTCAGTTAAAATATTTGGTACAATTTCTGTCTCCTGGACTGGACCCTGCTGATACCTATGCAGAAAGCAATAGACTTTACATATACAAAATAACTGATTAGAAGATATATGGGAAGAGGAGAGAAAACCCCATTCACAAGAGCAAAAGGGGAAAAAAGTAAGGTAAGTACTAAACTAACAAGTAATGTGAATAACCTGTATGAGGAAACCCATTAAATTCTTCTGAAAACACAAAAATATTTTGAACCAATAGAAAGACTTACGCTCTTAGACAGGAAAACTCTGTACCAGAAGGATGTTTATTGTGATCCCAAAAAAGATCCAATTGGGTTTTATTTTTTTCTGGAGCTAAACAAATTGATAATAAACTTTATACAGAAGAATTTTAAAAAACAAGAATATAAAGAAAGTTCTGAGAAACAAAGAATAATGGGCACGTGGGGCTAGACCTCTTGGGCATTAAAACATATATTCAAATCAGTGTGCTCCAACGTCACTTAGACGGGCAGGCAGACCAATGATCCAGAACAGAAAACCCCCAAATCAACCTAACCATATATGATAAAGACAGTATCTCAAAAAAAAAAATGAGAAAAGATAGAGTTTTAATAAATAATGTTGAAACTACTGGACAACCATGTGGGGAAAAAAAAGGATTCATTTCTCATATCAGACTTCAGGGTAAAGTTTAAATGGAGTAGAGACTTGAAAGTTTTTAAAAATAAGTGAGGAAAATCTGCCCTAGCTATGACCCAAAATCTAAATGCAATAAAATAAAAGATATCGAAATTTGAAGATTTTTTTTTAAAAAAAACCTCTTGCACCACAAAAAGAGAAAAGAAATCCATAAAGTCAAGAAAATGGCAAACAGGAAAAACTATTGCAATGAGTATTACAGACAAGAGGGAAATATTCCAGATATATGAAAAACTCCTAAAATTAAGAAGAAAAAGACTAACAACCAAATTTGAAGTAAGCAAAATTTATAAACTGGCAATTCAAAAAATTCAATGGCCCTTAATTAAATAAAAAGATACTCAACTTTTTTTCAAAATTAGAGCAAATAAAACTGTATATATATCACATCAGAGTCGAATCTAAAATATAAAAAGAATTCCTAAAATTATTGAGAGGAAAAAAATCTAATATAAAATGGGCAAAAAAAAATGTTAACAGCATTTCACAAAAGAAGATATTCAAGTGACTATGAAAAAGTACTTAACATCATTAGTCATTAAGGTAATGCAATTTTGAATCACAATGAAACATCACTATATATCACCAGAATGGCTAATATGTGAAGACCAGTAACAACTGTTGGCAAGGATACGGATCACTGACAGCTCTCATAGGCAGCTGATGAGGTATAAACTGGTACAACTATGCTGGAAACTATTTAGCAGTGTCAGCTAAAGCTAAATCCAAGCCTCCCTCATGACCTAGAAATTCTACTTTTAAATAAATACCCAAGAGAAGTGCATATGTCCAAAAATATACATTCCAGTGTTATTTAAAAATTTTTTTAAGCTGGAAATGATCTAAATGTCCATCAACAGAGTAAATATGTCATAATTTATTTATCCATATAGTGAAATACCACATAACAATAGGAAACAACCAACGTACTACAATATAAACCATGTGGATAAATCTCACAGATGGTATGTTGAGTGAAAACAGAAATAAAACAATGCATGCTGTGTGATTCATTTATTTAAGGTAAAGATTTTTAGGGTGCTAGAAATCAGAATTCTAGCTACTTCTAGTAGCCAAGTTGATTGAGAAAGAGCAGAAAGGAGCTTCTGGATCTGGGAAATATTTTGTATCTTGATTATGATGGTAGTTATACAGATGTGTTTGTAAATAGAAATATATCAAACTTTACAGTTAAAATTAGCTTACTGTACACATTTTGCTTGTTAGACCTCAATAAATTTTAAGAATACAGAAAAAAGTAAACTGAAATAACATATCTCACCTATTAAATCGGTAAAAATCAACAAATCTGACAACACTCTCTGTTGGTAGGGCTATGGTGAAATGGGCACTCATACACTGTTGGTACACTCATACATTTATTGGGACATTTTTTTATAATGACAAGAGATTAGAAGGAAGACCAATGTTCATCAACCGGGGGCTTATTGAATAAATAATGAAACTTCCATATGAGAAAAGATCATGCAGTATAAAAAAGGATATAGAACACTCTCCTGGTTATATCCTTCAGTGACAAAAGGTGAAGAACATTCTTTAGGGTGACTTGAAGGGCAGGGAGTGTGGTGATTTAAAGATAGCTCTGTATTCTTCGATGTTCCTTTTGTCCAGAGTTAGAACCTACTTTCCTTNACATACTGCTGCTTCCCAAACACATCCCACAAATTCCAGCTTCTATCAAGCTGTTTTTTTTCCTCCACATAGGACTTCATCACAATTTTTCAGGTTGCAAAGATGGCATGCTTTATTTAACACATGGCTTTCTTGCAATGGAAGGTTATTTGCAACTGTTGTTATTATTAACTACCATTTAGTGAGCACCTATGATATGCCAAGCACCGTCCAAGGCACTCAACATACACAATTTCATTCTTTAAAACAGTCCCATGAACTCAGTGTTTAATCTCCATTTCACAGATGGTAAAACTGAGGGCCAAAGAAGCCAAGTAGCATGCCTGCTGTTCCAGTTACATGTGGTGGATCCAAGACGGGAACCAGGTCTTTCTGATCTCACCAAAGCCATCCTACCTTTCCATCACTTACTGCTGCCTACCTCAGATGACAGGTTACCTTCACCTGTCTTCTTAGATTTCATAACATTTCCAAAGTCTTACATTGTTTCCAAACTTCTGCTCTGTACTTTAAATGATCGTATTTCCTTTGAACATTTCTACTGTTTTAGTCCTTTTTTTAATCACCCCTTTCTGAACCATCTTAACTTTCCAACCTTATGCACTAAAGTCCTAAATAGGAAACGCTATCTTTAAAAAACTAGCGGCAGGTTTCAAATTTCTGCTTTTCAATGCCACAATGTGCCAAGATCATGACCTTTGAGATATCTCATGCAGATTTCTTTGGGTTATATTTATTCTGACAGTTATCTTCTGGGTGTCAATCTTCTGAAGGAAGCAGTTGGCAGGTGGGTGGGAGGAGTGAGGGCGGTGTAGAACTGAGGAAAGATGAGCAAAAGAACGAAGATAAATTGTCTGGAATAATTAAACAGTCCGAAGTATCAACACGTAGTGGAGAGAATAGGCGCCCATCCTTTAAAATACTCTAAGGCAATGAATGAAGATTGCTCACTGAATATCATCATTCAATGCTCATCGATCATTTGGGATGAAGGCTGACATCTTTACCCACTTGCAAAACTTTCCCTAGTGCCAGCATCTTAAGCCAATGATCACAGCAAATAGGCTGCCTCCTAAATAAATTTCACATCGCCGAATTCGATTATTGCATTTTTCAGGCATTAACGTGCAGAAAGGCTGAGAATATTGCAGCCATCTCTCTGCGCAGTGGTTATAATGACAGGGCTAGAGCTGTTTTCAGGGTTTTCACAATTTTCAAATGCCTTTATAGAGTTTACCTTTCTCTAGACTGTGTGTTTTGTTTATTGGACCACCCTCCTTGACTGGGCTTTTTGGTTTTTGCTTTTGCTTACAGCTTGGTCTCCATTTACAAGGCCTCAGCAAAAGTCATCCTCCAGCCCTCCACAGAAACAACACACACTTGGATACAAAATCAAGAACATAGGAATTATCTGGTAGCTTAGGACAGTTCTTTCTACAAGGGGCCAACTTTTCAATTCACAATAAGCAAGGAATGACACCAAATCGGCAACGATTTAGTCCTTGTTAGAGTCACTAAACTTTTTTAAGCAGAAAGTAAAATTCAGATTCCTTACTCTGGTTTCCAGGTAGAGGGCATTCGGATCCATCCAATCTTCCCTACTCTTCTTTCTACTCCCAAGTGTAGAAAGTGCTTTGCTCTGATCTACTAACAAGTCATTTCCCCAACAAGGCTATAAATATCCCTATATTCAGGAATCCCTACTCACAGCACCTAGAATCAAGCCACACACATGGATCACTGTAGAAGGGCGCTTGACCAGAATCACGAGTCCTGGCTCCATCAGAAGCTTGCTGCATGTCCTGAGTGGACGAGTCCTATTTCTCTCTGTCTCTTTCCCTCTCCCTCTCTCCCTCTCTCCTGGTTACTTCCAATTTGGTAAGCAGAAAGAGACACTTACTGGAGTGCCTGGCTGGCTCAGAGGAAGAGCATGTGACACTTGAGCTCAGGGTTGTGAGTTCAAGTTCTGCATTGGGTATAGAGACTACTTAAATGAATAAAACTTAAAAAGAAAGAAAGAAAGACACCCTCATGGAAACCATCGCAGTGGTGGGGCTCCTGTGGTTTCCAGTGACCAAGAGTTGATTGCAGCTGACTGGGTGTTCTTACAGCAGTCTAGAGCTGCTCCTCCTTATGGGTAAAGCTGGGCCAGAACCCAAAGTCTTGGAGCTGATTCAACTTGATTAGCTGTAAAAATCTGCAAGTCATCTCTTGGTATGGTTCAAACTTTGAACTCCAAAGGGAGAAGGCTTTCCAAGCCCCAAACAGTAACCCCCTAGTTCACCCATAAACTCCAGGCACCCTCAGAGTCACCCCTCTATGATCTAGCAGGTCTTTGCAGCCACTGCTTAATAGATTGGAGGTAAGAACATAGCTGTCCGGGCCCCTGGCTTAGACTCCAGATCAACACTGCTCCACTTGGGAACTAAGCCGCCTGTGCCCGCCACCCCAAGGCTGGTCATTTCACAGCACATGGTCCCTAAGGAAGTGGGGAGAAAAAGATAGGGGAGTCATGGCAAACTCATTCTCACCACATGCTCCCCCAGCCACCATGCTCTGCTGGTGGTAACTCATCTTCATTTGCAAAGTCATAATGAAAAATAGCACACATGCAGATCTGATCTAGTGTCTGACCTGCTCAAAGGCTCTCAACTATCGAGAGGACAAGGTCCCCGTTACTTCACTTGCAGGCACTACCTCTTCTCATCTGGCCCCTGCCTTCCTTTCCAGGCTAATTCTTGCCAGCTCCCATTCCCTCACACTCTGCACGCCAGTCCCACATCCAATCAAACTTGTTGCCACCTCCCAAATACACTGCACTGTGCTTTCTCCCACATGCCTTTGTTGTGCTTCTGACATTCTTCACCTTGTCCAGCTCGTAAATTCCATCTTGGTGCAGGCTAACCTCATAAGTAAAGCCATCCCACATTTACTCCACTAGAATTGACCACGCCCCTCCTTGGTCCACACGGTCCTGTCCCACCCCACTATGTAATGGCTTCTACTACTCTGTAGGACATTTGTGTGAGAAAGGAAGCAGGTGCCCCCAAACAGGAATAGGGATGCCTATCATGTAGCTAACATAGCAATAGGCACTCTGTGTAAACTCGTTCTGGCATTTGCTTAATGCTTTCCCCATACAATGATAAGAAAGTTGAAGGCAGAAGAGTTGTTTCTTTTTTGTCATAGCATCTCTAATGCCTGGCACTATATAAACACCAAAGAAAGGTTACAAATTTAAATTCAACTCACACAACAGTTTGCAACTGAATGACCAATGACCACTATAAAAGTATCCAAGTGGTTAAGGTTTCATGTAGTAAGACCAGCAACAGAGAGTTTTCTATGGCTTAATCATTAGACTGAGCCCAGGAGGCCCACTTTCAAGCTCAGCTTTCAGGGCTGGAAATAATAGAAAGAAGAAAAAAAAAAAACCTCTCAGTGAAGTAAACAAACATCAACTGCAAAAAGAAGGCAAGAGATAAGAAAGGGATATAAAGATTATAGCGATATCCTGGAGAACTCTAGCCAAGCAAGCTTGCCACCCTGCTCTTCTAGCTGGATGGGCAAAGGTATAATTTATATGCCCAGACTTCATCATTTTGAATTTTTTTAAGGTGATAAGTTGTTTTAATCAACCTGGCTTATTCTTTTTGCCTCATGTCTGATACAGTCGTAAGCTAGAAGGCAGTTTCATGCAATTCCTCCTTCTATTTGGTTGATATATTATGCTCTCTTCCAAGTTTTTCTCTTGAGAGTATCCCTTCTTTATTACTTTTCTACTCAGTTCTTATAATGAAAGTTTTGCAAAGCATGACTACTGTTTTTATTCCTGATCGAAAAAGGAGATGGTACAAATAGAAAGAATATGAGTACAGCTGAATGATTTTCAGCACAACATTGTGTTCTTAATGGATGAACGTCATGCAAAGTATAGAAGCTGAGGGTCTTTGCAAATAGGGCATGAACTTCTCAGTTATGAGTAGGTCCTAAAGAGAGGCAAAAAGAAACCAGGAGGCAACTTGCCTTTCCTCACTTAGGTGATCTGTCTTCTCCTGCTGCTTTAGAGATGACTGTCTTTGGGTTTTATGAAGAATGTATCCATAGCTATGGCTGGCATTGTGCTAGCTACAATCAAGTTTTATTTTGATTAATGGTATTAATAATCATGCAAGGTAAAAAAAAGTTCCAATCAATTTCCCACAGCTTTATTTACTAGTTCCTTTGTACCTTCCCTGAAATTACTGGAAAGAAAAAGGCTTCATTTGCATATACATACACCCTATGCCTCAACCATCCCATCTTTATTAGATGTCAGATGAAATTCCCAGGAAGGCACGGTGACCAGAGAAAAGCCCCGCAATCCTGAGGCTCTACCCAAAACACTTCTCTAACTTGGCTGCACATCCTGGAGCAAATCGCCCATGTTTCTAAGATGGCTCTGCTCCACTGCCTGCAAAGACTGGTGCCCCCACCTCTGGTTGTCTGCCATATCAGACGGCACTGCCCTGGGACAAGTTGCACTGACCAGTGAAATAATGTTGCCTCTCATGGTCTTCCATGGGCTTTCTTGTATTTGCCCTCTCTCTTGCAGGGAAAGAGTTTGAAATAATGCTGGTCATATTTGCTAACTGAACAACCAACCCAAACTGAATACATCATTTATGGTTAATCTCTTCCTCACTCCTAAAAGGCTCAGCCCAACAGTCATCTCTTCCATGAAGCTTTTCTCATCGGATCACTGTGCCTTACACACACACACACACACTCACACACACACATAGACACATGCTTTCTGTGCTCCCACAGCCCAATGTTTATACCTCAGTTGAACACTTGCTTCCTGTCTGTTTCCCTCTTGAGGGAAGATACCACGTCTCATTCATCTTTGGGTGTTCCACAACAATTTCACACAAAAAGGACACATAGCAACCATCGAGGAGAGGTGGCTACCAACGTTCAAATAGACATCAACTGTAGAAGCCAACAATGTCCTAAACATAGGTTGCCCAACTAGGCAATGAGATGATGCTATTAAGGGAGTCCACTTCAGCCAAGCTATGGAATAGAAACCAGAAACCACAATGTGAAACCAGATAGGACCAGAAGACAAAAGATGGTAAACTGGTGTTTTCTGTGGTTCCTTAATTCTCTGGCTTTTTTTTTTAAGATTTTATTTATTTATTTGACAGAGAGAAGACAGCGAGAGAGGGAACACAAGCAGGGGGAGTGGAAGAGGGAGAAGCAGGCTTCCCGCTGAGCAGGGAGCCTGATGCGGGGCTCGATCGGGACCCAAGCCAAAGGCAGACGCTTAACGACTGAACCACCCAGGCGCCCCTAATTCTCTGGCTCTTAAAAGTACACTGATGACTAGGTTTCATGGGCAGTAAGAGACCTGAAGGTGGAATAATGGGTCATGACTGTCCTCAAGAGACACAAGAATGCAAGAACAGAGGTGAAGTCACCAGAATCAAGAACATTGCTCAAAACAAAGAAAGTTCTAAGAACACTATGGAAATCCTAGTAAACCTGTCCAGGTCTGCAGTAGCAGACACTTAATAAAGAGACCTCACAGGTTTACATGGCTCATAAGTTCTAGTAATAATGAATACAATTATTACTTGGTCAATTAGGACTTGTTTAGTTGTAAGGAATAGAAAATCCAACTCAATCTACTTTAAGTATTTAAAAAAAGGACATTCATTGTTCATATAAAGGCCTTTAGACTTAAAATTTCAAGTATAGCTACATCCCTGTGCTCAAATGAAACCATCAGAAATCTGTCTCTCTCCAGCTGCTTCCCTGTATTAGCTTTCTCCAAGTGGAAGCGAGGATTGGCCACTGAGAGTACAAAACTTAAAGACCCAAGAGAAAAAGAGAATGCTTCTTTCCATTAACTTAGGCAAAAATTCTGAGATTGAGCCTCATTGGTTGGCTTAGATCACATGTCAATCCCTAAGCCAATCACTACAGTACACAGATGAAATGTCTTCATTGAACAAGTCTCAATTACGTGTCAAAAGAAAGAAGAATGGATGTAACCAGGTCAGAAGAAGGAAGATAGGATGGACAGGCAAACCTATCCATCTACCTCACCAGTATTTAGCATTTATTATGCACTTTTGGTTTCCTAGGCATAGCCAAGAAATAGTAGTCTGTGTTGCACTGGCTTTTTCTAAGCACTCAGCAAAGAGGACCATAAAGAAAAGCTTTCTCCTCCAATACAGCCCCCTCTCCCAAAATTTCTGCAAGAATAGAGAATAATTTATTCCAAGAGCAGTATGACTTAGATTTCCTATTCTTTATGTTTGGGACAGTTTAGGAACCAAGATCAAAAGATTAGCAGTAAAAACTAGGGGGGGTGCAGAGGTAAAAAGATCTCTACTTACAAATTATATAATCATAAAGCCCAAAAGAATCATGGGTGAAACTACTGCAAACAATAAAAGAATTTAGTAAAAGGCCAAGTAGAAAAATCACCCGCTATGCCAGCTATTAAGCTGTTGTCCTTCAGCTCCAAACCCACCTGTGTATACTCAGCTTTGTGATGCAGAAATGGGACTCTGCAAACCCAATTTCACTTTATTAAGTGTCCAGTACCACAGACTGGGCAGGTCTTTTCTTCCTGTGTGGTTTTAACAGCAGAGGACCCTGGAAAGACATCGCTTAGCTGAGAGGGAAGGAAGGACTCTGTCCTCCATTGGCTCCCTGCCTACTTCCGGTCCCTATCACTGTCTCCAAGCAATAAGCCTTCACTCCAGTAGCAGCCGTGGGGTCTAGTTTTCAGTTTCTCTAAGAATTGAGGACACAGCCTCACTGTGTACCCCTCAGAGACACCAGCTCCAGCCAGCCAATGTCCTCCCCTGAGAGGTCTGCTTCCCATGGGCTCTTCCTTTGAGCTTGGAGAGGCCAGTACCAGTTGGGTAGCCCCTCCTGAAAGTCCAGGCACCTGCCCAAACGTCTAGATTTAATAACTCCATCCTTTTCCCTTTTTACCCAGCCCCAGGCGTGGGGGTTGTTGCCTGTAGATTCTTCCTCTGTGATAGCTTGGTGTTCTCTTTTCACCTTTTCAGTTACCCACTTAACACCTTTATACCGGTTAACAATTATTTGTGTTATATAATCTCAGTTAAAATATTTGGTACAATTTCTGTCTCCTGGACTGGACCCTGCTGATACCTATGCAGAAAGCAATAGACTTTACATATACAAAATAACTGATTAGAAGATATATGGGAAGAGGAGAGAAAACCCCATTCACAAGAGCAAAAGGGGAAAAAAGTAAGGTAAGTACTAAACTAACAAGTAATGTGAATAACCTGTATGAGGAAACCCATTAAATTCTTCTGAAAACACAAAAATATTTTGAACCAATAGAAAGACTTACGCTCTTAGACAGGAAAACTCTGTACCAGAAGGATGTTTATTGTGATCCCAAAAAAGATCCAATTGGGTTTTATTTTTTTCTGGAGCTAAACAAATTGATAATAAACTTTATACAGAAGAATTTTAAAAAACAAGAATATAAAGAAAGTTCTGAGAAACAAAGAATAATGGGCACGTGGGGCTAGACCTCTTGGGCATTAAAACATATATTCAAATCAGTGTGCTCCAACGTCACTTAGACGGGCAGGCAGACCAATGATCCAGAACAGAAAACCCCCAAATCAACCTAACCATATATGATAAAGACAGTATCTCAAAAAAAAAATGAGAAAAGATAGAGTTTTAATAAATAATGTTGAAACTACTGGACAACCATGTGGGGAAAAAAAAGGATTCATTTCTCATATCAGACTTCAGGGTAAAGTTTAAATGGAGTAGAGACTTGAAAGTTTTTAAAAATAAGTGAGGAAAATCTGCCCTAGCTATGACCCAAAATCTAAATGCAATAAAATAAAAGATATCGAAATTTGAAGATTTTTTTTTAAAAAAAACCTCTTGCACCACAAAAAGAGAAAAGAAATCCATAAAGTCAAGAAAATGGCAAACAGGAAAAACTATTGCAATGAGTATTACAGACAAGAGGGAAATATTCCAGATATATGAAAAACTCCTAAAATTAAGAAGAAAAAGACTAACAACCAAATTTGAAGTAAGCAAAATTTATAAACTGGCAATTCAAAAAATTCAATGGCCCTTAATTAAATAAAAAGATACTCAACTTTTTTTCAAAATTAGAGCAAATAAAACTGTATATATATCACATCAGAGTCGAATCTAAAATATAAAAAGAATTCCTAAAATTATTGAGAGGAAAAAAATCTAATATAAAATGGGCAAAAAAAAATGTTAACAGCATTTCACAAAAGAAGATATTCAAGTGACTATGAAAAAGTACTTAACATCATTAGTCATTAAGGTAATGCAATTTTGAATCACAATGAAACATCACTATATATCACCAGAATGGCTAATATGTGAAGACCAGTAACAACTGTTGGCAAGGATACGGATCACTGACAGCTCTCATAGGCAGCTGATGAGGTATAAACTGGTACAACTATGCTGGAAACTATTTAGCAGTGTCAGCTAAAGCTAAATCCAAGCCTCCCTCATGACCTAGAAATTCTACTTCTAAATAAATACCCAAGAGAAGTGCATATGTCCAAAAATATACATTCCAGTGTTATTTAAAAATTTTTTTAAGCTGGAAATGATCTAAATGTCCATCAACAGAGTAAATATGTCATAATTTATTTATCCATATAGTGAAATACCACATAACAATAGGAAACAACCAACGTACTACAATATAAACCATGTGGATAAATCTCACAGATGGTATGTTGAGTGAAAACAGAAATAAAACAATGCATGCTGTGTGATTCATTTATTTAAGGTAAAGATTTTTAGGGTGCTAGAAATCAGAATTCTAGCTACTTCTAGTAGCCAAGTTGATTGAGAAAGAGCAGAAAGGAGCTTCTGGATCTGGGAAATATTTTGTATCTTGATTATGATGGTAGTTATACAGATGTGTTTGTAAATAGAAATATATCAAACTTTACAGTTAAAATTAGCTTACTGTACACATTTTGCTTGTTAGACCTCAATAAATTTTAAGAATACAGAAAAAAGTAAACTGAAATAACATATCTCACCTATTAAATCGGTAAAAATCAACAAATCTGACAACACTCTCTGTTGGTAGGGCTATGGTGAAATGGGCACTCATACACTGTTGGTACACTCATACATTTATTGGGACATTTTTTTATAATGACAAGAGATTAGAAGGAAGACCAATGTTCATCAACCGGGGGCTTATTGAATAAATAATGAAACTTCCATATGAGAAAAGATCATGCAGTATAAAAAAGGATATAGAACACTCTCCTGGTTATATCCTTCAGTGACAAAAGGTGAAGAACATTCTTTAGGGTGACTTGAAGGGCAGGGAGTGTGGTGATTTAAAGATAGCTCTGTATTCTTCGATGTTCCTTTTGTCCAGAGTTAGAACCTACTTTCCTTCCTTTTGAATCTGGGCTGACTTGCAACTAGTTTGACTAACAGAACATGGTGGAAATAAGACTAAATCAGTCAGAGCCTAGCCTTTGAAAGGACTGGCAGCTTCCACTTTACTCTCTTAAAATCTTAAGCCACCATAAAAGAAATCTTACTACCCTTTCAGTGAGAACACCCCATAAGAAGGCCCTGAAACTACTTGGAGAAGAAGGGGAGCCCAACTGAAACCCAGATTTCCAGCCACCCTTGCCAAGGTACCAGGTGTGTACGTGAGCTGTCTTAGATCTTCCTGGCCAGCCCACCAAGAACAGCCACCACATGAATATCATTACCACCACACAGAGCAAAAGAATCATATAGAGTAGTAATATGCATATTGTTCTTTTAAAATTGTTAGATGTATTTCATAGCAAATTATGAATTTGACATCATTAATAATCTAAATGTTGAATAGAAAAGATTACAAATCAAAGAAGTTAAAGAAAGACCCTAAAAAGTTACATTTGAATGGAAAATATCAGTATGTGCTCATATTTTTTCTGTTTCTAAAAATATGTATTTCCTAGTTCTAACTACTAAAAAGGTCTAGAAGCAATTGCACTACAATGTATACCAAAGAATACAGAAATACTAATTCAAAGGGATACATGCATCCCAATGTTTATAGCATCATTATCTACAACAGCCAAATTATGGAAGCAGCCCAAGAGTCCACCAATTGATGAATGGATAAAGAAGATGTGGTATATACATACAACGGAATATTACTCAGCCATAAAGAAGAACGAAATCTTGCCATTTGCAACAACACAGGCGGAGCTAAAGCGTATTATCCTAAGCAAAATAAGTCCATCAGAGAAAGACGAATACCATGTGACTTCACTCATGTGAAATTTAAGAAACAAAACAGGTGAGCAAAGGGGTAAAAAAGAGAGAGAGAGAGGGGCAAACCAAGAAATAGACTTTTTTTTTTTTTTTATAATTAATTTTATTTTATTATATTATGTTAATCACCATACAGTACATCCCCTGATTCTGATGTAAAGTTTGATGCTTCATTAGTTGCGTATAACACCCAGTGCACCATGCAATACGTGCCCTCCTTACTACTCTTACTACAGAGAACAAACTGCTGGTGACCAGAAAGTAGGTGGGTGGGGGGATGGGTGAAACAGGTGATGGTATTAAGGAGGGCACTTGTTGTGATGGGTACCGGGTAATGTACAGAAGTGTGGAATCACTATAGTATACCTGAAACTAATAACGCTATATGTTAACAAACTTGAATTTAAATAAAAACTTTTTTTTTTAAGATTTTTTTTATTTATTTGACAGATAGAGACAGCCAGCTAGAGAGGGAACACAAGCAGGGGGAGTGGGAGAGGAAGAAACAGGCTCATAGCAGAAGAGCCTGATGTGGGGCTCGATCCCAGAACACCGGGATCACGCCCTGAGCTGAAGGCAGACGCTTAACCGCTGTGCCACCCAGGTGCCCCATAAATAAAAACTTTTAAAAAAAATAATAAACAAATAAATAAAAGGTCTAGAAGCAATGACAAGCTGGTAGCAATGAGTAATCCTAGTGTCCAGACTGGACTGTCTAAATATGGCTCCCTACAGAAAGGCACCAAGACTCTTCCTAGGAATGACTGATTCTGAGTTTGGGGTTAGAAATACACAAGAGGAGATGGAGAGAGCTTGTGCCAGGAAGGCAAGGAAGCCACTGAGGACAGGCAGGGTCATGCCCAAAGGTCACAGGAGCCAAATCACAGGCACACACTGGCCTAAGCTGACATCACGCGAGGAAAAAAATAATGACTGCAGTGGAGTGAAGCATATCAAACCTATAAAAATTCATGAGATCATCCTGACCCTAAAAAAAAAAAAAATTAAAATCTCATTCATCACCACTGGAGGTTGCTAAGGCACCAACTTATTACTTCAAAATTTGATAAAGTGAAAAGATCAAACATTTCCTCTGCCTTTCCTGTATAAATTCTATTTCAGAGTAATGAAAAGATGGTGGAGGAAAGTTTTTTTCTACACAGAAAAATCCCAGGTAATAAAGGCAGAAGAAGGGGTGGAATTAGACAATCACCATTCAGCAACCCCACTGCAATAATGGATTTAGGCAATAACTATGAACGGATGCTGAAATTCATCAGCTGGACATTTGATGGGGAACATTATCAAGGAGAGAGCAGGATGACAGCACCTAAACACAAATCCATCTTTGCAACATTGAAAGAGGGAGAACCACAGGTGACATGCCTCATGAAACATTGTAGTCCAGTACACATGGCTCCACCTATGAACCTATGAAATGCCCGTGTCTAAAGACAACAACAACAAAAATAGAAGAACCTAAATCTGCTCCATTTCTAGATATAGCCACAAGATCACAGGAAACACCAGGAATAGAGTGGCAAAAAGCTAAAGGACATGAGAAAGTAATCAATCAAATCAAATGTAGAGCATTCTGCAAGCCAAATGTTCTGGTACCTCCAAGAAATAAAATGGCATTTCAAAAAAGGAAAGAGAGTCTGATAGAGATATCAAACCCAAATGCAGTAATATGTAGACATTTTGTAGAGCTTAGACAACTAATTGCAAAAAAGGAAGGAAGGAAGGAAGGAAGGAAGGAAGGAAGGAAGCAAGGAAGGAAGGAAGGAAGGGACTCTGAATTTGTTTCTTAGTTAAAAAGCTAAAACTTAAACATTCACCTATCCTATCACCCAGAAATCACACGCTCAGTTATTGAACCAAGAGAAATGGAAAGATATATCCACAAAAGCTATGAACAAGAAAGCTCACGGTCATTTTGTTCATAACAGCCAAAGAGTGGAGGGGAGAGGGAGGGAAATACCCATCAACTGGAAAATAGATAAACAAATTGTGGTATATTCACACAATAGAATACTAGTTCTTTTTTTTTTTTGAAAGATTTTATTTATTTATTTGACAGAGATAGACAGCCAGCGAGAGAGGGAACACAAGCAAGGGGAGTGGGAGAGGAAGAAGCAGGCTCATAGCGGGAGCCTGATGTGGGGCTCGATCCCATAACGCCGGGATCACGCCCTGAGCTGAAGGCAGACGCTTAACAACTGCGCCATCCAGGTGCCCCATAGAATACTAGTTCTTAACAATAGCAATAAAGTATCATATACAGAAAACATATGGGTCTTATAGATTTTATGCTAAATGAAAGAATCTAAACACAAAAGAATATTGCCTGATTCCCTTTATATGAAGTTCTAGAATAGGCAAAACTAATTCATGGTGAAAAGGGTAAGAAAAGTGATTGTCTCTGGAAGGGAGGTGATGGCAAAA
This sequence comes from Ailuropoda melanoleuca, assembly GCF_002007445.2. NCBI lineage: Eukaryota > Metazoa > Chordata > Mammalia > Carnivora > Ursidae > Ailuropoda > Ailuropoda melanoleuca. The sequence goes on along the minus strand of NC_048223.1, from coordinate 111,018,623 downwards.
GGGCAGGAGAGTGCTTTCTAAGGTGACAGAAATATTCTATATCTTGATAGGGATGTGAATTACAAGAGTGTATACTTTTGCCAAAACTTATACAAACATACCCTTAAGATCTGCACCTGTCACTCTAAGTAAATTTTACGTTAAAAAAAAACGAACTATAAACAAATACTGAACTCTAGCCAACAGGCTTTCTTTTCACAGTGGTAGGTATTAACAATTCTGGAACCACTTTCTGTATATTACAGGCTTGAGCAAGTAAGTAAATCTACTGAGGTCCAGCTTTCTCAGTATTGAAGGATGCAGATACAAATGTGGAAGAGGAAACAACTAGAATGTTCTGATTGGGACTAGAGGCATCCAAATCAATTTATAGTTGTTACTACAGCCTTCAACAATTTATAGTTTTATAAATTAAAGTACATGTGTATATACATGTATTTTCTGTCTCTGTCCACTAAGACAGCAAAGAAGCAATGATACAACAGTGGCAGTGAGCACACCAAACATCCAGAGCTTGGTTTCTAAATACTCTTCTCCACTAAAAATAATAGGAACTAGAAAACGCTGATTCCAGAGCTGGAACAGGGAAAATGCAGGGGAGCCTGTAACCCCCTGTTGCTCCAGAAACTGAGGAAGTTCTGGGGGCGCCTGGGTGGCTCAGTCAGTGAAGCGTCTGCCTTCAGCTCAGGTCATGGTCTCAGGGTCCTGGGATTGAGGCCTGCATCCAGCTCTCTGCTTGGGGGAGAGGCTGCTTCTCCCTCTTCCTCTGCCCCTCCCCCTGCTCCTGCTCTCTCTCTCTCTCTCTCAAATAGAATTAAAAAAAAAAAAAGAAACTAAGGAAGTTCTCAAAGAACCAAGATCTCCCTACTAATCACTTATTAACTGTACAATGGAGATATCTGGAGACACTATCTTAACCAAAAGATTCAAGTTGACCTCACCAAGACCCTCCTGATATGATGCATTGAGACCAAGACAACATCACAGCTTCGGTATATTACTGCCAAAGGGGCATAACTTAAATCATAAGGAAACTTCAGACAAACCCACATGGAGGCATTCCACAATATAACTGACCTGTACCCTTAAAAATAATGATGAGGTCAAGAAAGACAAAGAAAGACTGAGGAACTTTTCCATATGAAAAAGACTACAGAGAAATAATTAAATGGGTGGTTCGGGATCGGCTCTGGACTGGGAGAAAATACGTAACCATAAAAAAGAGCTATTAGGAAAATTGCCATATTTTGTATGTGGGCTGAGGATAGATAATAGTATTATATCAGTGGTAAATTTCCGACTCTTGATAATTATACTGCGGTTATATAAGAAAATGTCTTTGCCCGTAGGAAATGCATGCTGAAGTGTTTACAAGTAAAGGGATATGATCTCCAATATACTCTCACATAATTCAGAAAATATGTATGTAAATAGAAAATCAAATAAAATGGAAGCATTTGGTGAATTCAGGCAAAGGGTATGTGAGAGTCCCTTGTGCTACTCTTGCAACTTGTCAGTCTCCAACTATATTTTTTAAAAAATAACAAAAAATGAATATGGACAGGATCAGATGACATTAACCAATTCCTGGTAATTCGGAGTGGTGTGATAATGAAGTCCTGGTTATGTTGTTTGTTTTTTGAGCCTTTGCTAATTAGAAATATATATTGAATTATCTGTGGGTGATATGACATGATGTCTGAATTTGCTTTAAAATATTCTAGTAAAAACAAAAGGTATGGGGATAGATAAAAGAAGAATGCTTGAATGCTAATAACTGATAAATCTGGGTGACGGGCAAAGGGAGCTTCAATATATCTTTCTCTTTCTTGTCGCCTGTAATTGAAATTTTCCATTTAAAAAATAAATAGGTTGCCAGATATGTAAGGAAAGAATTCTCCAAGTAATGGAAAAGGAACATTATGCCCCAGGTCCCAGTTCTCACTCTGTGGTGGCCTCAGCAGGAGCCTGGACAAGGCGACATTCATCTGATCACGTTCTCCTGGTCATCTGCACAATGAAGCTAACGAAGCTGCCTCGGTCTGTCTCACTGTCAGGGCTCTTTTGAGAGACAGTGAGAATGATTTGCTCTCATCAACTGAACAAGCAGCTCCTGGCTGCCCCCTCCCCTGCCTTCAGCCCAGCCAAGTGGGTTCTCCTCAGCCAGGTGTGTTCTCCTCAGTCAGGTGGGTTCTCCTCAGCCAGGTGGGTTCTCTTTAGTCAGGTGGGTTCTCCTCAGCCAGGTGGCTTCTCTTTAGTCAGGTGTGTTCTCTTCAGTCGGGTGGGTTCTCCTAGCCAGGTGGGTTCTCCTCAGCCAGGTGGGTTCTCCTCAGCCAGGTGTGTTCTCTTCAGTCAGATGGGTTCTCTTCAGTCAGGTGGGTTCTCCTCAGCCAGGTGGGTTCTCTTCAGTCAGGTGGGTTCTCCTCAGCCAGGTGGGTTCTCCTCAGCCAGGTGGACCCCAGTGGCCGCTGAGCCACGGTCTTCAGAGTCCCCGTAGGAGGGCCCCGTCCCACACATACACCTTTGCTTTTCCAAATACTTGGCAGCAAGAGACTTAGGGTGGAAAGCAGGAGGGGGAGCTTTGATAAGCCTGCCTTCTTTATGGAGAAAATAAATATATCAAGGGTGATTTTTCTCTCTCAGGAAGAAATTAATTTGTAAGTGAAATCATGAATGTCCTGATAGTCATTTGCAAGACTTGGGAATTGACCCTCTTTTGGCAAGCGCTTTCCACAGGCTGATTAACCTGCTCTGTCGTGTCTGAGGATTAATGCAGCCCTCCATCTCTTTCCCTGGTGGAGCTGCCCTGGTGATCTTTGAGCCCTTCTACGTGCTTCTCCATCTGGGAAATGGGAGAAGATGCACAAAGTAAAGTGAGGCTCCAGGAGCACCAGCTCTGGAGACATGGCTGGCTTGCAAAAAAGGCCTTTCAAGCGGTGTTAGGACAAGGGGCAGGTCATTTTGTGGACCCCCGACTTTTCTGGGCCTGAATGGGTCATTCGCAGGGCAGCTTTGGATGTGTGCAGTTGTCAGGCTTCTTGGCCCCTGACAGGGGAGGGAGAAGCCCCCAGAAGGCCTCCTTGGAAACAAGACTTACTTAGGTGACTAGATGTCTTACTGCTGTGTGTCCCGTCACTAACTACCTTTCAGACTACTTTTGGCCCAGCCTCGGAGGCCACATGGGGTGAAGGGCAGGGGGCTGCGTGGCTCTCAGGCAGAAGAAGCAGCGCCCCCACCAAAAGACAAAAGAGCTGTGTCCATAATAAAAATGGTATTCATGTACCATTCATTAAGGGTTGAGTTTGGAATGCATTATTCATTTAACTTGTCTTTAAAAAGTTACTTTAGTTATATTTATTTTTTAAGTATTTAGATGTGATTATTATCTCCACATGAGAACTGAAACTGAAGATCGAATGAGTTCCAGAGGCCACAACATAGGTGAGGAAGTCGGATTCGAACCTAGAACAAGTTTGAGTCTCGAGTCCCCACTCTTAACCTCTGCGCTATACTGCTATCAGTTCTCAGGAACCAAAGCCCAGACCCAACGGTAATTGCCCAGTGGACCACTGGCTCCAGGAACGGAGGACTCCGTCAAGGGGAGACAGAAATTGTGGGGAAGGAAAGATACCCCTGGGCCTGGGGCACAAGGCTATCATCCAGTCACTTCAGAGGCAACTAGGCAAAAAGCCAGGGAGGTAGAGATGAGGAAGTCTAACCTTGGGGGACAGGCATCCAGAGCAGCCACTAAACCAAACAGTTGCTTTTTCTGAAGCTGAGGAGAGAAGACTTGGCCATAAGGCCATTAAAAATCCATTAGGGGCCACTCTGGGTGGGGCTAGAATTTAGTTGACAGCTGGAAAAGGGAATAATCTTTGAGGGCTAAGGCAATCACAGAAGGCTTCCTGGGGGAGTGGAGCCATCCAGCTCACCCCTGAGGGCAGAAATAATTAGAACAAGAGCAGGAAAGGAGGAAATGCCTTCAATTGGTCTTGAGGACAAATAGAGAAAAGATATGCTTAGTATGTCCTCTTCTGGCACCAACTGAGTTTCTGATTTTCCTTCTCAGTGCCTTGGGGCTTTTTTGAGGGAAGAGCACTCTGCAAGTACATAGCAATACTCCGGTTTCTCTTCAGATCACCTAAATCTTTCGCCTTTTACAAGGTACAGAGCATTTTACGGAGAAGGGATCTGTAAGCTCAGACATAGCAACTCTGTGTGTGAGCACTTTGTTTAAGAAAAAGTATTCTGTTTCGAATCCAGGTTTCAGAGACATTAACCCATGCCTTTGGGGGCACAGGGTCACAGGAGGCCACCTGTTGATGGATTTGAAGAGGCTTATTGTGGCAGAAGGAAGACATTCCAAATACTGCAGTTTCATCTCATTTGTTGATGTCAACTAGTGTTAAGATCAGCATATCTGCTACTGGGTGGGAGGCGGGTGCTGGGCGAAGTGGCAGCGACAGAAGAGAGTGAGTCACTCCTTAATGCATCCACTCATTCATCAAATATGTATCGAGCATCTACTATGTGCCAGGCTGTGTTTGCTTCACCTGTAGCCCAGTTCCTAGCAGACACAGCCCCTGTGCACAGAGTGTGCAGTTTGGATCGGGGCTGGAAGAGATTGCTTAAATGATGGCACAGCCATAGAATCACATTCTGGGGTAAGTGCTGGGTGTGGGGAGCACAGGGAGGCTACTGGAGCTGTAACAGGGGCTCGGACCTAACCTGGGAAGTAACACAAGGCTTTCCTGGGAAGTGACATGTAAGCTATAAAAGATGAGTAGGAGTTAACCAGAGAAAGAGGAGCTTCAAGAGCATTCCAGGAAGGGCAGGCAACCAGGGTCAGGGCCAGGAGGCAGGAGGGAGCTATGTGAGGCCAGTGGAACAGGAAAAAGAGTAGCCTTGAGGTGACGTGGGGAAGCATTGTCAGACAGTGGAGGGCCTACAAGGACAGGGCCTTTATGCTAGGAGCATGACAAGCCACTCGGGGGTTTGAAGTTTGGGGTTGCTTGAATAGAACTGTGTTTTAAAATCTCAGTTCGACTGCTTTGTACATAATGAATCAGATGGGGACAAGAGTGGAAACAGAAAATAGAAAATGAGTGCAGTAGAACAGGTAGGAAGTGAAAGTGACTTCAACTCCAGAGATGGCCATGGACACAAATATTGATGGATTCAAGAGATACAAAGGAGGCCTTAGCAACAGAACATTCCCCAGCAGGAGGACAGATGGCACACAACACTCCCGGTCATCCAAACCCCACAGGAGGCTTGGTTCATGAAGGAGAAACTCTCAGCCAGAGAGGTGACCTGAACTGCCCAAGATTACCCAGCCAGGAACAGAGCCTGGGTCTTCAAACCTAGGTCCAGAAATCCCCTCCCTCCCAGCAGACCTCCTCCCGGGAGAGCAGCTAGGGATAGCACCATCACCAAATGCCTCTCAGGGCTTAATTTAGCCTTTTCACAAAACCAGACCCACAGTCTGTGATGCATTTCACACTCTATAGTCAAAACTTCGACACAGCCCATTCACCAGCAGTCCTTGTCAATCAGGCGTCCCTGAATCCCCAAGGGTGGAAATTCAAAAACCCCACCTAGTTAGTTGTTTCCTCTTGCTGCCATAACAAATGACCATGAACTCAGCGGCCTAAAATAATGCAAATGTATCCTCTCAATTTCTAGAGGTCAGAAGTCTGACGTCAGTTTCAGTGGGCTGAAGTGAAGGTGCTGGCAGGACTGGGTTCTTCGGCAGACTCTCGGGGAGAGTCTGTTCCCGGCTTCAGGATGCAGAGCCTACGTTCCTTGGTTCGTGGCTTCTTCCTCCAGCTTCGAAGCCAGCAGCACAGAATCTTGCTTCCATTCTCACTTTGTCTTCTGTGTTCAAATCCCCCCCACTACTTCCTTCTTGTAAGGACATCAGCGATTACATTTGGGGTCCACCTGGATAATCTCCTCATCAAAAGATTCCCCACTTAATCACATCTACAAAGTCCCTCTTGCAATATAAAGTACCAGCCAATTCTAGGGACTGGGACCTGGCAACTGGGCTATTATTCAGCCTATTCCAGCTTATCCGCAAGGAAGAGAAGACAGGGCTCAAAATCGTCCAGACAACCTTCTTAGGACAACTGGGTTAATCTTCAAATTACTGCACCCACTGAAGCCCACGAACGCTAAACATTTGCTGTGTGCCATCAAAGCAAACCTAACAGACTGACTCAGTGTTCAGGTCATGCAGTCTCTACACCCCTAACTCGGTCTTGCTTTAGCTCACCTGCTCTCTGATTCTGTCCCAGGCAGCTGCATACAAATCACAAGCCGCCATGAAGCAAGCAATGTCTTAGGGTAAAAGCCCTCTGCTGGTAAAAGCCCAAGCTAGAGTAGACCCACTCCTCTCCTCTCTCTCTCTCTCTCTCTCTCTCTCTCTCTCTCTCACACACACACACACACACACACACACACACACAAACAAATTCTGGAAAATCTATAAGTTTAATTTTCATAAACTGCACAATGAAAATGTATACATTTTGAGTGGTTGGGGCCATTTTATATTCAGAATACATCACATTTAGATAGAGTCAGACCCTTACCTAAAGCAGTTATGTATACAATCAATCAATCAATCAATCAAATAAACCAGTTATGTGCACTATGAGAAAGAAAGAACCCAATAGGAAACAAAAAAAATGAGCAAAGACTTGAGCAGAGCTCAAAAAAGAGCATAAATAGGGATCTATTTCCCTAGTCATCAGGGAAAGGCAAATTAAATCCACCAGACAGCAAGAAACACCACCCAAATGGTCTAAGTAAAAAAGAGAGATAATAAGGATAAGGTGATAATTAGGGTGTGGTGTGAGAGGAACTTTCTCACGACTTTGCAGGGGGACATTAGTACAACCACTTTGGAAAACTGATAGCAATACCAACTAAAGCTGAACTCCCCGTACTGCGTAACCCAGTAATTCACATAGAAATATGCATATGTTTACTGGGGATGTACTGTATGGTGACTAATATAACAAAATAAAAATTATTAAAAAAAAAAGAAATGCACACAATTGGTTCTCACAAGCTGGTGCAAGCTGGCTTCAGCCCCCTGGTGTGTAAGTATGTGTACAAATGCATAAAAAAAGGAATATGCATATGTTTATCAAAAAGATGCATTAGAATGTTCATAACAGCACTCTTATTTAAGAAATTTAATATGGATTTTTTAAATTGAGGTGTGGTTGACATAAAATATTATCTTTGTCTCAGGTATACAACAGTGATTTGACTTTTACATACACTAGGAAGTGATCACCATGGTCAAGCTCGCTCCCATCTGTCACCATAAACAGCTCTTACAATATTCACTCTACTCCCTCTGCTGTACATCTCATTCCCCGTGTCTTATTTATTTAGATACTCTTTAAGATGAAGATGGGAACATGCAGTACACAGTACAGTACGGACTGCTTTGAACATTTCTGCATGCCCTTGGATCCTGTTCTGCAACAAGGACAGAAGGTGATTCTGGGGGAGAATGTGCCCCAGCTCACTACCCCCTCCCCCAAACCTCCAAACACACACACACACACACACACACACACACGAGCCATGGTGGCTGCAGACACAATCCAGGTTATTTCCAGTCCCTCTGGACCAGAATGAGCACTTGCTGGGGAAGCACCCTGCCCCCACCTCCCACAGGAAGCAGCCACTTATAGGGCATGGGCAGGACTCTTCAACGGTGGCCCAAACATCAGCAACACAGGCTCCCTTAGCCCTGGAACCCAGGTTCTAAGCAAATGGCTCCTGTTCCCTCGACTTCTCTTCAGGTGTCACCTTGGGACTCTGCAATCTTGCCTTGCTGGGAAGGCAGGAGCTTTCCCTTCACATTCAAAACAGCCTGACTTGAGCTCAGTGGGGCCAGCATATTCCAAAGCCCCTTTAAAATCTCCTGAGGGAGAGTGCCCTCAGCGTTTCAGTGTTCGACTATTTTACACAGAAACCTATATAAAAGTCCTAGAAATAGTCACCCTGAGCACCATTCTTTTTTACTTTTGTTAAATGGTGGTAGAATACACGTAATATACATAAAATTGGCTTATGTTATCCATTTTTAAATGCACAGTTCAGTGGCATGAATCATCTTCACGTTATTGTGCAAGTACTGGCACCATTCATCTCTAAAACATTTTTCATCTTCCCAAACTGAAATTCCAAACCCACCCAACACCAGCTCCCCATTCCTTCCTCCCCACCCTCTGGCAGCCACCATTCTACTTCTGAATCTATGAATTTGACTACTTTCGGTACCTCCCATTAATGGAACCAGATAGTATTTATCCTTTTATGACTGGCTCTCTTCACTCAGCACAATGTCTTAGAGGTTTATCCATGTCTTCCATATCGTGTGTCAGATTCTTCTTCCTTTTTAAGGCTGAATAATATTTCATTGTATGTATCGACTACACTGTCTTTGTCCATTCACCCATCAATGGACACCTGGATTGCTTCCACCTTCCCATCATCAAAAGGGCTCTAACTTTTCCACCTTCCACCCAATACTTGATATTTTCAGTCTTATCATCATCATATCATCATTGCCATCATCCTAATGAGTGTGAAGTGATTCTCATTGCAGTTTTGATTTGCATTTCCCTAATCATTAGTGATGTTGAACATCTATGTGCTTATTGGCTATTTGTCTATCTTCTTTGAGGAAATATCTATTCAAGTCCTTTGCCCCTCGTTTAATTGAGTTGTTTGGTTTTTTTTTAATGGTTGAACTGTAGGCAGTCTATATATATTCTGGATATTTGAATATTAACCCCTTATCAGTATATAATTTGCAAATATTTTCTCCCATCCCACATGTTGCCCTTTCACACTGTTGAAAGTGTCCTTTGATACACAAAAGTTTTACTTTACTCCAGTTTATCCATTTTTCTTCTGTTGCTTGTGCTTTTGGGGTCATATCCAAGAAATCATTGCCAAATCCACTGTTCTGAAGTTGTTCTCCCTATATTTTCTTCGAAGAGTTCTATAGTTTTAGCTCTTCTATTTAGGTCTTTCATCCATTTTGAATTAATTTTTGCATTTGAACTAAGGTTAGAGTCCAATTCTATTCTTTTCAATGTGGATATCTAGTACTGCCAACACTATTTGTTGAAAAGACTATCCTTTCCCCCATTGAATAGTATTGGCATTCTTGATGAAAATCATTTGACCATAGATGTAAAAGTTTGTTCCTGGGCTTCTTATTCTATGCCATTGCTCTATATGTCTGTCAGCAGCACCCTTTTTAATAGCTTCAAAGTAGAAGGGGGAATGAAGCATGAAAGACTATGGACTCTGAGAAAAAAACAGGGCTTCAGAGGGGAGGGGGATGGGGCAATGGGATAGGCTGGTGATGGGTAGTAAGGAGGGCACGTATTACATGGTGCACTGGGTGTTATGCGCAACTAATGAATCATCGAACTTTACCTCAAAAACCAGGGATGTACTGTATGGTGACTAACATAATATAATAAAAAAACATTAAAATAGAAAAAAAAAAAACCAAAGTAGAAACTAACCAAACAGCCATCAGTAGCAGAATGAAGGCATAAGTCATGAGATAGTTGTACTGTGGAATACTATATAGCAACGAGAGTAAAAGATTAACAACTAATAGCAACAGCATGGATCAATCTCACCAGGATATGTTGAGCAAAACAAGCCAGACGCAAAGGAATATTTACCTTATGATTTCATGTACATAAAACACAAAAGCCGGCAAGTTTAGTTTCCACTTCTTGAAGTCAGGATAGTCATTACTCTTAGGGAAGGGAAGCAGTAGTGACAGAGAGGGGTATGGCAGGGGCAGGAGGGGCTTCTGAGATGCTAGCACTGCTACATTTCTTAATCTGAATGCTAGTTTCCCGATTATGTTGAATTAGTAAAATCCATCAAACTGGACATCTATAATTTGTGCATTTTTCTGAATGGGCATACTATGTTGCAATTATAAAGTTTTCTAAATAACAAGCATTCTATAAAGTCTAAAAACCATGACTTCCCTGCAAGAGCCATTCTCAGAACCTGCAGGCCTATCCCTACCAGCTGACCTGTCAGCAAGCTCAACCAATCAGAACTCAGCAGTGCCAGACTGTCCCAATCCCATATGTGGAGGGGTGGCCAGCTGAAAACAGCTTATAAAGTTCCCAGCATCATCTACTACAGTTCATGTTCTGAGTTCATAAAGCTGATATAAACAAAGTGCATTATCCCTGATCAGTGCCTAGTAATAAAACAATAAGATTATACCTGTTGCTAATATGTCTATGGCTAGGAGACAGCATGACAGGGGCAGACAATTAAATCAGGATATGCAATAAGTTAATCCTGGGAGACTCTGGAAGAATGAAATGTGCCTCATCTTTGACTGTCATTGGGAGCCTTGTGAGTCACTCCAAAGCACCTCTGGCTGCAGGAGCCTCAGGAGAGATGCCTTTCAACCTTTTTTGTCCCTTTATATGGCTTTGCACCAGGCTCTCTTGTTGGTTCCCCTCGCACCTCTCAGATGATTCCATCCAACACTTGTGAATATTTACCACTCAGCGTAGAGGACCATGATACAGAACAAGCACCGTAGGGTAGGTTCTCCATAAATCTGTTGACTGAGAGGGAAGGAGAGAGGAACCTTTCCTCTGACAGGAGACTATGGAATAGTCTGGAAGCCATCACTGCTCTCTAAACTCCAAACGCCTAGAAAGACTGTCCCATTCCACCTAAATATAAGAATTTGAAGCTGGGTTTAGGGAGTGTCTTTACTTAAAATTACTTAATATTTTGTTTATCATGGATTTTTTTCAATAACTTTGATTTTTAAAAATATCTCATCAAAATTTTATCTTATATAACTCAACACCAAAACAATAATAATAATGCATTTAAAAAATTCTCAGAAGACACAGACATTTTTCCAAGGAGGACATACAGATGGTCAGCAGACATATGAAAAGATGCTCAACATCACTCATCATCAGGGAAATGCAAATCCAAACCACAGTGAGGTATTACCTCACACCTGTCAGAATGGCTGAAGTAAAAAACACTAGACATAACAAATGTTTATGAGATGTGGAGGAAAAGGATCCCTCGTTGCACTGACGGTGGGAATGTAAGCTGGTGCAGCCACTGTGGAAAATAGCGGGGAGGTTCCTTAAAAAATTAAAAATAGAATTACCATAGGATCCAGTAATTCCACTACTAAGTATTTACTCAAAGAAAACAAAAGCACTAACTCGAAAAGATATACACACCCCTGCTTATTGCAGAATTAAGTGCCATAGCCAAGACATGGAAGCAGCCCAAGTGTCCATCGATAGATAAATGGATAAAGAAGTTGTGGTGTATATAGACCATGGAATATTACTCAGCCATAAAAAGAATGAAATCTTGCCATTTGCAACAACATGGATGGAGCTAGAGAGTATAATGCTAAGGGAAATACGTCAGTCAGAGAAAGAAGAATACCGCATGATTTCACTCTTGTCGAATTTAAGAAACAAAACAAATGAACAAAGAAAAAAGAGACAAACACAAAAACAGGCTCTTAAATATAAAGAACAAACTGATGGCTGCCAGAGGGGAAGTCGGGGATGGGAGAAATAGGTGATGGGGGTGAAGAGTACGCTTACCATGATCAGCACTGAATAACGTATAGAATGGTTGAATCATTATATTGTACAACTAAAACTAACTTAACACTGTATGTTAATAAAATATTTTTTTAAAGATTTTATTTATTTGTCAGAGAGAAAGGGAGAGAGAGCACAAGCAGGGGGAGCAGCAGGCAGAAGGAGAAGCAGGCTCCCCTCTGAGCAGCGAGCCCAGTGTGGGACTCGATCCCAGGACTCTAAGATCATGACCTGAGCTGAAGGCAGACCCTTAACCGACTGAGCCACCCAGGCGTCCCAAAATTATTATTTCTTTAAAAATTTTTATTTATTTATCTTGATCTTTGGGTCTTGACACCCCCTTACATTTTGCTCCTGAGGGGAGTGCCTGGCTCTCCTCACCCGAGTTCTGGCACTGCACTATTTCCACACCGAGCAAAAGTCACACTCAGGGTACAGCAATCTTGTGAGTACAAACGGAGTGCTCTTAGGTCACAACCACAGTCTGTGCCCGGAACTTTCCAGCTCTGATGTCCCCAAGCAGTGCAAATGCATTTGTTGGCAACTCCTCACCAGATTTGAATAGTGTTTCAGTGTTTAATTAAATTCCAAGAACACCTGTTTCATCAGCTTATAAATTCCAACTAAATTTTAAGAGGCTTCTGTTTGGCACGCAGAGTTTTTATTTTCTAGGCTGTAACCACAGCAACATTTTTTCCTTGAACATCCATCCTTTGCTCCTGCCACGCAGACCACACCCTCATCTCCCGCCCCTGGTGGCCTGGAGAGCTCCCCGTGGCTTTGCATACTCCCATTCAGCTCTCTGGCGGCCAAACAACAGCAGGATAGCATTCCAGGCTGTTGGTTTTCCTTTTCTTGATGGAAAGTGTGGACCTCTCTGCAAGAAAGCTCAACGCATACACTGAAACTCCTTCATCACCTCGAACGCAGTAACTAACAGAGTTGTCCTTCCGTTCAGCCTCACCAGCGCGCAGCCAGAGCCCCAGGCTGGGATCTCTCTGAGTTCAGCCCCTGCTCTATGAAACGAACTAATGACACTCACCCCACAGCATGGTAAGGATCAGGCGACTGTCCCTGAGGCCCCACAGCTAGGAAAGGGTCGAAAAGGGACTGGAAGCCAGGCCCCTCAGATTCCAAACTCTGCCCACCTCACCAACTTCTGCTTCTAAGACCCCAAAGTGACTCTGTTAAGGGTCCCCTGAGGATATGGTTAAGAACAAATGTCAAAAATGGCAGTGGCTAGGATTAAAAAAAAAAAAAAACTTAAAGAGATAGCATCACCCACACGAGGGCTTGATCGGGAGGACGGGAGAGGTGTCATTAAATGGAGCCCCCCTGACCCATGAGGAGGGAGACAGGTTGTAGGACAGCAATGACACTGGGTCTGAGTCAAGTACACTCTATGCTGACTGGCCTAATGTCTTTGTGCCTCAATTTCTGTTTTTAGAAAATGGGGGAAATCATTTCTAACTCACAGGCTTGATCTATGAGTTAGAAGAATTAATTAAGGTAAAATGTTTAGAATAGGGCCTGATTTCTAATAAGAGCTCAGTGAGTGTTAGTTATTATTACTACTATCGTCGGGGTTGTTGTGTACCATTTTAATAAGTGCTTTTGCCGTGCCTTCCGCAGGAGAGTCCCATCATCTCCAAGACAGGTTTCAAGCTCCCGGCAGTTGGGGCCAGCATCGCTTGCATCCCTGCGTACTTTCCTCCACAACTTTGGCTTGCCTTCCCTCAGGCTATCAGATGGCCCCTGCCCTCCCCTGCCCCAGATGTTAAGAACATACTTGAGCCTGTCACTCCTGACCACCGCAGTCCTCAGGGACCTTCCTCTCTTCTGCACTCCTGCCGACACGTGCTGCCTGGTTTCCCACTCAGGTGCCATATCCCAAAGGCCTCTCTGCCCTACCTGTCCTTCTGTGGAAGGACACAGACTGGGGACTGCTCCATGGCCTGTTCTCAGAGCCTAACTCAGTCCTACCCAGGCCGGGTGCTCATTCATCCCTGCCTTCCCCAAATCGTCTCTCATGTCCTTTGTGCTAGAACCTGGGAAAGCAGCATAGAGCAAACAGATGAAGAACCTGTCTTCATGGAAGATGATAACAAACAGGTTGTTAGAGAAATAACTGTATAACCTGAAGTTGTGACAAGTGCAATGAAGAAAAATCAGAGGGAAAGCACGACCCTGAGGATTGGTAAGTGTCCTGCCCCTCAACACCAACTTAAACGGAGCACCGGGTACAGCGTCACTCTGTTTTCTAAGATCTCACTTCCCTTGGCACATCAGAAACTACCATTCTGAGCACAAAATCCTCATATCATCAAGGAAGGAAAAGACCCAGTGGGCCTTCCCCATTTTTCCTTGCCTTGGCAAAGGGCTGTCTTACTCGGTGGCACCCAAGCTCCTGGGCTGCGGCTCTGAAACCTTCTCGCTTTGGCCCTGGGCTCTGTTTGCAAGGGAGCCTCGGAGAGAGAGCAGCTCTTTTGGAATCCCAGTGAGGCCTCCAGGGGAGAGCAGCATTCAGATTCCTTTTTTTTTTTTTTTCAAAAAAGAAAACAGTGGTTGAGTGTGTAAAAACCACCAAATTCAGAGAGCGGTGACGACTGAGGGGCTGCTAGGGGCAAACGACAGCTCGGACCACGCCTGGGAGCTGACCCTTGCGAACTCCCAGTGAGCGGTTTTCCAATCTGCGTGGAGTTTCCCAGGTGCTTTCAGGGGACCTTGGGATTTTATTTTTCTACTCCAAGCAGAATATTCCCTGAAGGCATTTTTAGATAAGGCTGGCAATTCTCCCCTTTCTTCCCTGGGATAAAAAGCAGCCAACTTCCTTTACCTTTATTTACTCTTAAGTAAATATTCATTATTCATTCTGGTGGCTTTTCCCCCCAACTGCAATTACTGTGTGCCACCATAGACGACCCTCCTCTGGCAGGCCAGACCTGCTCCTGCTGGAAAGGGCTCGTTTCCCACACAGCCTGTCCTTCCGCACTCATTCCTGGTGGGGTCGGGCTTTTCCCCCTGCAGCCCTCTGATCTCTTAGCCTCTCCTCCCAGGGAAGCACCACATGATCAAAGCAAACACAGGCTTCAGCACCACCTGCTTCCTAGTGCTGCCCAGGTAGACTCTTCTAGACACCCGGCCACCAGAAATGTTCTCCTACATCTGTGACACTTGCTGCTTGCCCTGCCTTGGCTGACTGTCTTGACTCGACTTCCTCCTCCGTTCCTGTTCGTAGAATGCTGTGCCATCTGCCAGGCAGGTCAGGCTCCTGCTCAATGGCTATGGGGGTGCACCTTGGAGAAACTGACCTTGGAAAATCAGGCAAACCTGGGTTTCAATCCCAGCAACCCCATTACCAGCTAAATTCCACTTTATCCTACTGCAAAATAGAGTTCCATATGCTTAAAAAAATAAAAAAACAAAGTTTTGCAGATGGAAGATATCCTTAATGTCATTATATACAGTCACCTGGACTTCCAGAGTTCATGGACATCCTGTAGTGAGGATAATACAAGTCCCATGGGACTCCACTGAGCATTAAAGGGGTTAATATATGTAAAATGCCTGGCTTCCTGCCCTGCCCTTAGAAAAGATTCAGTAAATATTTTATCCCCTCCTCCTCTAGCCCAAATCGGTACCTTTCCTACCTATACCATTATAACATGTGCGGCATCACAGTCCCTATTACAGGCCTTCCAGCCCCATGCCGGTGGTCTTAATTACAATATTTTCCATCTTTCTAGGCACCTGTCAATCAAAAACATCCACTTGCTCAGAGGGAAGCGAAACCAGGGCTGGCGCTGTCACTTTCACCTTGTCTTTGAAGTCCCATGCAGCTCGGAGCTTTTACAAAAGTGCATCTTGGCAGTTGCAACTGCCTCATGCTAAAATTAAGAAGTCAAGATGCTTATTTCATAGAAGCTCAAATTCCTGGCAACAACCTGTACCTCATCTATTAGGAGAAATGAGTGGGTCTGTATATGATTTGGAGGCTCTGCAGAAGTTTGGTTTAGATTGTCTGCAACTCCCCGAGAAGGTACATTTTCCAAGCTCAAGAATTTATCAGCATTACCTACATCTGCAAACCTGTCATTTACATATGCTGTATATTCCTTTGAAAAAAGAAAATAACTCTGCTTTGTAACCAGAATTTTCCTTTGACTTGATTGTGGCTGTGGGCTGAACTGATGTGACAAAGGGGGTTGCTAGAGAGACCCTATTATAAAGGTGTGGTAATAATTGCTTTCCAGAGGAAGTAACTGAATATGCTCCAGTCTTGCTGAAAATATAGAGCTGATGAAATACACATGTGATTTCAATGGAAGAACAACTCAAATTTGCTTAGAGTTTTAAACAACAAAGTCAATTTAGTTCAACTTCTCCCCCTCCCCCCCCATAATAAGCAGCTCATAGAAGCTCATAGTCTATTTCAGTGCCTTGCATCCCAAAGACAAGATATGTATACATCTGTGCATATGTTTGTCTGTATGTGCATACGCTGCCCACACTGTTCCATTTTAAATCTCTACTTTTCTCCGCTTAGGAGCAAGATAAACTACCAGGTAATAACTCCTAGGCAAGGCATGAGAGCATGGCACTTATTTTATAAACACTGATAAGTCCCAGGAAGCTGCCTTGCAGGAAAGACTCAGAAGCACTTCTCCCACCACCCTGTAAGTCTCACCTTCTTGGGCCCAGGGACGGCACAACAAAATAGCAGAGACCACACAATTCTTCCCCCAGAACCAGTTCCCCTCCCCAAACACACAGAGTTCTACAACTAGCTTCTGCAAGGGAGAATAGCATACATCAGCGTTTCTCAAATGTGTTCATCCCAGGACCTCTTTTGATGAATCATAGGATTGATGTTTTGTGAATCAGTTTGGGAATCATTGCTTCACTAATGATGCATTGGCTAAGAGAATCATCGAGAAGAGAGATGCCATCCGATATTTTCTTACCTCTCATTATTTGGCAACCTGGATTGGCACTTGATGTTTTCACTGACGGCAGAGGCATAGAGATTTTAAAGAGCTAAAGCAAGGTCTCCTAGGGAATTCAAATTCCCTAGGAAATAATTCCAAGACTGAATGGCCTCTCGGAGATAGAGGCTGGAATACTCCCTCATATGGGGTCCCCATAGCTAGGACATACTACTATTCAACAATAGATGCCTGAGTAGGACTATGGGATTTCTTGGAAGGAGATATATCAGATACAACAGAGGACACCCATCAGCCATCTTCCCCCTCCAAAGCTCTAACAGGCACTCATCTCTGCGCCTGAAGCAAAAGTACTAACTTCCTTTTCATTGTCCAAATGTGACCCAGGGCGGACCAAGGGGAACCACTTAAACCTGTGTTTCTGGCCATTCCTGGAGTGACAGCCAGCCTCTGCACTGGGAAAAACTTTATCAGGATGCCTATGACAGAAACATAATACCTTTCTTACCCT
Organism: Ailuropoda melanoleuca; assembly: GCF_002007445.2. NCBI lineage: Eukaryota > Metazoa > Chordata > Mammalia > Carnivora > Ursidae > Ailuropoda > Ailuropoda melanoleuca. The sequence continues at coordinate 111,001,491 of NC_048223.1, read as the reverse complement.
TGGAGAATTAAATGGTAAAGTACCAGATAGGAGCTTGCCTTCTTTCCACAGGGTTCTCCTAGACCAGCCACTATGTGCTTCAAATCCTCTGCCATTCACATCATTCTTCGGTTAACTTGAATTCTGATTCCACATCTCCCTGGGCCCCAAATCCCAGGAACAACAGCAGAAGGTTAGGACTTCCCAAGGCTAATAGGATCCCAAGCTCCATCCATTCATTCCCTTGCCCCTTCAGGGACAGGATCAGTGCTAAATGTGGAGATTAGGGGATTACCATTCCATTCAAAGCTGATCCACCCAAATTAAACTAACTGAGTTAACAAAGGCATTTAACAAAAGTTTGCCAGATTTGAAGCCTAGAAAATGTCTCTGTTAAACTGAGTGAGATTTAAAAGAAAAGAAAAAACATCACCCTGGGGGAGAGGGGGAGTTCCTGGAAGCAAGTACATTCAATTAACTGATACAGCTATATCTTATTTTTCCTCTTTCTGTGAGGTGAAGCTAACTGGGAACAGAACATAGCCATTTAAGTAATGATTGCAAAATAACAGTATTAAAAAGTTAAATTTGAAGAGCTCTTCCTTTGGGTAAAGCCCTCTGCAAAGCCTTCTAGATGGACTATTGTATTTAATTTTCACAACAATCTGGGGATGTCCATGGTATCTTATCCTACTCTATAGATGAAAAACTGAGGCTTACGGAGGTTAAGGGACCTACTGAAGATCACCCAGAAGCTGGGATTTGAACCCAACTATGTTTGAATCCAGAGTCCAAACTCCAAACCAGGACACTCAACAAGATGCAGGCTATAACTTCCTCCTGGACCTGCAGTATGTAGGAGAGCCCGAACTAAAATTCCAGTCTCCTCACACAGCTAGTGATTACTATGTGCATGCCATGTTCCCAACGCTACCTTGGGTATCCTACCTGTATCATCACTGATTCCTTACAGTGGTGTTCTGAGATGGGCCATGCCTCCATTTTACATAGAGATAATTGGGGCATGGAAAGGTTACATGTCCCATGTCACCCTGTTAGGAAGTAGCAAGGCCAGTGACCCACCCCAAGCCATGCCACTCCTAAGGCCATAACTTCCCCCTCCAGGTTAGCTACCTTTGTGCCAAAAGTTTCCTTTATACATTTGGAAAAACATGAGTTGTACAGAACTGTCAGGGTGTGCTGACAATCATGACAAACTTCTCTCTGCAAATCTCCAGAGTAGTCTCTTTGTCCCTCAATTTTGAAAACCAAACAGCTGGCCCCAAGCAACCAGCGTCAACTCAATATGCCATCCATCATGCTGAAAATTTTCAAGGGAATATTGGTGGCAAATGTTCCTCAAGTTATAAAAATTTCCTCTAGTGGTGTCATGGAACATGGAGCGTTTTATGCAAGCCTGGGCCTTTCTCCAGCTCTTCCTAGGGTTCCTGCTTGGATTCCTCTACTTACGGACTGTCAGCTTGCAGAGCAGGGGTAAGGAGCTCAGCAGAAGGCTGAGGTACCAAGTGCCAATTGTTTTAGCCGCTAACAGATGTGTGCTCTCCCCTCTTCCCCCTCCTCAGCACCTAACACACTATGGACTGAAAACCCTTCTCTCTAGTTCCCACTCTTAATAGCACAGGGTAGCTCAGAACCCAAGCTTGAGGCCCAAGTGGATGCCTAGCAAAGACTCTGGCTAGTTTTCTAAGAACTTCTTCTTCTCTCCCAGGCTGGCTTCCTCTGCCTGATGGAGAAGTGTCAGCAACTCTTGCCCAGTGCTGGACTTTCATCTCCGAGGACAGCCTCACGGTAAGTTTGATCTAGCTCACTTTCCATCCTGTGCATTTGCCATTATCAAATATTCAAGTGGAACTAATGAATGCCTTTTACCTCCCTTGAACATAGTCTTGAAGAAATCAAACCACCAGAGCCTGCGAACTTAAGGGAATGAGTCCAGTCTTCGAGAAAATGAGTTTGCTATCCCCACCCCCCAAAACAGTTCTTGGTTTTTTGTGCCCACCTAAAAGGATAATAATATCTTCACCATTACTATGCCAGCAAGAAAAAATGTTTCTTTCCCCAGGAGGCAGAAACACATTTTCTGACTGAGCCTAGGAGACAAAATGCTAAATTTGAATTTATTTTCCTTAGCATATCTTTAAAATATCTGGGATCTGCCCCTGAGTTCTGTGCAGTTTGCAGTTCCCCCAATAAACTCATTTATTTTTCATGCTGACTGGAGCTAGAGTTTGATTTTTCTCCACTCCCATGTCTATCTTCCCTGCAAACTTCCAGAGGAAGGACCCTGATATCAGCTTGGAAGAGAAGTATGGAAGGGCTGGCCACTGACTAGAGCCCACAGTGGTTTCATGAGGAAGGTGACATTGGACAGTACATCTCAGTGATTGTTCTCCATTTCCTTTCCTGAGGTTCCCCAGATAGAACAAGTCCCTGAGAGGTTCTAGGGAGAGAGCTCTGAGCATCTGCTCGTAACGCTTCATCACACCATTTCACAACTGTGTGAGGAAGGAACCCAACGTGGTGCAGGATGGAGCTGTCACACCTTCTGCCTTTAGGGGCAGCATTGTCCATGATTGAGGGGAACAACGGGAGCCATAACAAGGCTCTAGTCAAAACCATTAAAGCATTAGAGTCCTGCGCCAAAAAGAGTCTCATGACAGGAGCCCTGAAGACAAAAAGGAAACATTTCCCATACTTCCTTACCCAAACCTCAAACCACCCCTCAAAACTGTAGGTTACCTTCTCTCAGACTTCAGAGAATTCTGAAAGAACAAGGATGGAGCCTACGTGAGGTTTAGAAATCAATCTACCATCATCAAAGAGCCCAAACAGGCTAATAAAGTATGAAACTGTTCTCAGATAAACTGGGGCAGCAGTAGCTACAACTGGACCAAGGCATTGGAGCCGTACCGAATGCTGCCTCAATGGATACTACAGCCTGGGCCCCCAGAGTCTTGCCTGTTGCTCTGTCCATGCAAAACACCTTCTCGTTGCTCTTCTGGTTATACAGACCCAATTTATGCCTTCACATCCACACCCATGCTTAATCTGTGCATGATGCAACACTTCCCAACCTCAGGGAACTGAGCTGTATCTGCTGACAGAGATCCTCTGCCCACAACCCAGCCCATCAATACCTCAGATCACCGAACACAAACACATATGGGGGCCATTCAAGCGTTTTAAGTAGGGGAGTAATGTCAACACATTGGACCTTTTGGAAGGTCACACTGACCTCAATGCAAGGAATGGAAAGGGAAACAGGAAACTAGTTAGAGGCTAATATATTAACCTAGGCAAAATATAATACACTAGATAAGGATCATGAAAGAGGAACTAGGGAGAAGATGGTGGTTTTAAAAGAAAAATTTAGACACTAGGATAAGTAAGATGTGGGTGAGGAAGATGTGCCTTATATGAAGAAAAAAAAGAAGTGAATGTCAAAATAACCCCTAGTTATATAAATATATATAATCTTTATATTTCTGGCTGGACAATACATAGAATGGTGCCAGCTATTGAGTTGGAACACCAGAAAAGAAGCCAATTTGAGGGGAAAAGACGTCAAATTTAATTGTGTATGTATAGAGTTTGGAGACTTTGTGGGGCAGTATCTGGAAACACTAAGAGGACAGTTGGATATAGATCTGGAACTCCAGAGATACATCTGAACTCAAAATACAAATGTTGGAGTTTTCAGATACAAGTGGGATCAAAGGTGAGTGGCTGAGTATGAATGTTCCAAGTCAGGAGAGATCCAAGGAAAGAACTCTGATGCACCCAAGACTTGATACCTGGGAATACAACTTCTGAAAGTGATTAATAAGTAGCAGGGAGACGGAGAGGAGGTGCACACGGAGGGCTGTATGTTGGGAAAGCCAAACGAAGAGTGACCCATGGTTTCACATAACACGAGATCACATAATATTAGACTTTGAAAATGGTCTACAGGATTTAATGACAAAGAGATCTTAGGGGACCTTCATCTGGCTAGCTTTTTGCTGCAGGGAATGAGTGAGAGTGAAGCCAGTTTAGAGTGGGCTGAGGAGAGACTGGAAGGTGAGGAATTGGAAGAATGAATATCCATTCATATTCCATGAATATCCATTCATCACAACTCTTTCAGTAGTTTGGCTGTGAAGGGGAAGAAAAACCAGGGTGGGTGGGCTGACGACACCGCAGAGTTTTATTTTTGTAATTAAGATGGAAAAAATATATATTTAAGTGCTGATTGCATTGAGCCAATTGAGAAAGAGAGGTTAAAGAAGAGAAAGGAGATAACTGGTAGATGAAGATCCCTGAGGAAGCAGGTGGAGGGGATCTGGGATCCAAGGTGTGAGCACCGCTGCCTTGGAGAGAGAGGTACAGAGGTCGAAAACCCACAGAGCTCTGAGTAAGTAGGTTGAAGGAGTGGCTGGAAGTTAGGGAGTTCCTGCCAACCTTGCATCAGATGCCAACAGTAACACACTCTCGCCCCACCATTTTATCATCCAAAAGAAGAAATAAATTTGTTCTATCAGGAAAACTGGAACATATTGGTGGGTGTTAGGAGGAAGATTTTGAGTCAAGAGAAGAAAAAATTTTCTAACAACTGGAGCTGTCCAGCAACACCGCAGCAGCTATACTGAGCTGTCTGTCAGGGGTAGCGCTCAGGCGGGGAACAGAATGCTGTAGCCTTCCTGGCCAATCTCAATGAATCTTGTACTGGAAAGAAGTTTGAGCTACAGAGTGTCTAAAGACCCTTTCAACTATAAACTACTTCTGCTTTCAAGGCAGCTCCTCATTCCCAGGAATCCTGGAATTGGCTCCTGTCTTGCCTAGGAGGGATCCTGGAAGTTCTTGGACCACCAGTGCTAGAACTACCATTTGCAGACATGCCCCCAGGGGGTGTTCAGGAGAAAAACTTGACTGCTAATAGCCAACCCCTATCCTATCCTATCATTTCACTGTTGGAAATTAATCCTGTGAAGGCTTGCTGACCCTCAAGAATTCCCTGTGAAAATATGAACATACTGAGGAGAGTTTCCATTTTCCATTGGCACGAGTCAACATCTGAGAGCAGACCTTTGTGGGAATGGGCAGTCTACTGTGATGGCTGAGATCGAGATTCTAGCACCTTTCTGATGGAGTTTGTCAGTGGGTTGACCACTGGTGAGTTACCGAAGCTTTCTATGCCTGTCATAGAGGGTCAAAAATCTACTACTCAGAAAAGTAATCCCTCAATAAATAGTCATTAAACGCACAAATGGGGCAACAATGCCAGGAACCTGGGACAGAGTACAGTCATGGTCAGTAAGAAAATGCTGAAGAAATAACATTTGCTTCATAATCCTCCATCAAAATTTATAATTTGAAATTTGCCCAAATCCCAACCTTTCAGAAGATCTTTCAAGTTAAAATTATTAACTGTCCAGAAAATGCAAATATATTTGTATTTCCAATGAAAAAACACTCTGAGTTGAAAAGATTGGCTGAGAAAACAGGTTCAGGCTCCTCTTCAACATGCTCTAGGGGGATCATCTCAGCTTGGTTACAGATGCTGTACTGATTTCCACCGAAACCATACTAGTAACTGACACTTATTTAGTACTTACTATGAGCCAGGTAGCTTCATTGCACATGCTCTCTTTAATCTTCATATAAAAAACCCTGCAGGGCAAGTGTTAGTCCCATTTTACAGACAAAGAAATATGGCTTAGGGAAGTTTTAGCAGCTTGTCCAAGGTCACACAGCCAATAGCAAGGTCAGGAATCAAAGTCAGATCTGTCAGACCACCAAGTCCACATTTGCTACTGTGCCCCATTTCTTCTCCATGAAAGACCCTACTAGATGGCAAGCTTCTTGCAGGCAGCATAATACCTTTGTTTCCCCTGCATGGCCTACCTCCATCACATAAGAAGTGCTTAGGGAATGACTGTTAAATTCCCAAGTAACATCACAGGAGCTTGGTAATTCCATATCGTCAGCTACTGTTGCCATGTCTTATGCCTTTCGAACTTCCCACGAACAACAGTCCACTCATAAGTTTGAGTCCCCAAATCTCTTCACTTCCAACCCTAAGAAATAAACCCTGACATCCCAGAAACCACAGGAAGTCATTCTACTGCCTGGTCTTTAACTTCAGAGAGCATCGACACTTCCCAGTCTGTAGTAACCAACACTGGACATTTACCTAATGTTTAGTACAAATGGAATCAAGGAAAGCCAAGATCAGAGGGATGTAAAACAAAGACAAAGCCTCTACTATGGCTGAGTCAGGAAGGGTAATCTTACACTTTTGGCTCAGGCCAGCACATTCCAGGTTCTTTATCACCCAGTCTTCCCTGCTCTGTGCCTCTATGCCTTCCCCCAGGATGTTTTTCAACCTGACCCCTATGCACGTGCATTTCTTCCTCTGTGGTGTGATTTACAGAACTTCATCTGGCATGCTTATTCTCATTACTTTATCAATTCCTACTCATGCTTCAAAGATTACCTCCAGGAAGCCTTCCCTGACTGTTCAATCTCTCTCTAATCTTTGTCTCTTCATTTCTAAGCCAAACCATAGCTTAGACATAGCTATGTGTAGCCTCTCATTGGACACCAATGCTTCATGCCTGTATTCCAAGTCTCCACAAATAAACTGAGCATCACTGGCAAATAAGAATGGTGTTTTCTCTTCTTCCCTCCCCCATCCCAGTCCTTGCTCATTGAGCCCAAAGACACAGGATATCCCCAAACCAAGTTTCTTATGCTGCAATACTCAGAACGCTCCACCCTGGTAAGCATGGGAGGTGCCCTTTCCATCAAACCCAAGCGCCATCCTCAACCCATTGGCTTTCCTAAATTATCTCTAACCAGATTATACTTCTCCCACAGACCACAGAATCCTCCAAGGAGGCCCAGATGGATGCCGGCCCCAGTTCTTCAGCTAATTGCTCTCATCCTCTTCCGATACAAGTAAGGAATTATCACTCCCAAAGCAGTATAGTCCTGGAAAGATATGAGCAGTGATTCATGCATGGGTGAGGGCGGGGCGGGGGCAGGAGAGAAATGGGAGAAAGAAGAGGGAGAGCATACAGGCTGGTTATGGAGCCACAGAATGAGGTACATTAACCAATTTAGTCAATTATGCAGCCGAAGCAATTAAATAACCTCACAGTGGTAGGAGGAAGTGTAAACAGAGCCCACAACACTACTTTGTAGGCCAACAGAAAAACAAGCCTGGCTGCTGTGGTGGAAAGTCATTGCATCCATGTCTTTGGTACCCCTTTACTTCGTTCATAGATAATAGAACTCCTCCACTTGGGAAACCTATTCCATGCATTTGGGGTAGGGCTCACCTCTAGGTGAGATGGGCATTGTACAGGGATTAGCTGAGTGTGCCTTCCCCCAACCTCAGTGGTTAATTCAAGGATAGGCTTAGCACCCAATAGAGCTGATTAGAATCATGCCTAAGAATAGAAATATAGATACTGAAGAAAATCAGCCCCTCCTCCTTTTGGATTGTGAACTTTGAAGATGCTAGGTTGGAACTGACAGTAGCCATGTCTCTCCTTCCAGATGGAGAAAGCTTTCCTGAGAATAAAGGTAATATGCTAAGGGGAGCATATGTTAAGGATCCAAGAGGTGGAGAGAAAAGGGAGCTTTGATGCTTCATTTGAGCCCTAGATCCAGCCATGCCTGAAGCCTGGGGACTTAGCACTTATAAACTTTTCCCCCAAACTAGTTAGATATGGGTTTCTAGGTTTCTGTTTTGCTTTTTTGTTTGGTTTTTATGAAACAGAGACCCAACTAATATAGCCACTGAGACTAGGAGCTAATAACCCAAGGGGGAAAGATGTAAAAAATCAGAGAGATCTGTAAAAGAATATCATCTCCAAATTTTCTTGAAACTGCCATTTAGCAGGACTTTCAGCCTTATGCACACTGGAAGCGGTCTACCAAACTATATTTCAACTAACAAAAGAGAGCCATAAGTCTAAAGCTCAGAGAAGAATGCTGGAAAGGGAATTATCTCGGTCTTCCCTTAATATCCAATTTAATCTAAGCTTCAGGGAGACTGGAAGCACAGTCTTAATTTGACCAGGGACCCACCACTAGCTTCTGTGCACTCCAGTTCTGAGTCTAAACGTCTTCCAAAAGGCTCTCACCTAAGCCCTGAGTCAGCTTTTCTAATGTCCCACCTGGACGATGACCCCTGTGTGAGAATTCCCACAACCACCTTGGGAGCAGGGGATACAGAGCCAGAGATGTTGCCAAGTCACTCTGCTGATGGCCTCCCAGTGTGTTGTCTTCTCTCGTTTCCCAGGCAGAATGCCAAGGAGGCATCCACAGCTCCCTGAAGGACGGAGAAGCAAGTTATTAATTACAGGAAAGATGTGTACCTTCGAAAGGACGTATGCAGGGACCTAACATTCCTGTGGTGGGTGCTCACACAGACACGCGCTTCAGCAGAGGTTCTCTGGGCAAAGCTGGCATTGATGCAAAACTGTTCCAGTCCACTAAGCTGCCTTGCACTCTCCCCATGAGAAGTCTCTGACAGACAGGAGGACAAGTACACGTCGTCCTCTGGGGCCACCAGCACCCCGTGGAGGCAGAATGTTGATTCTACAAGGGACTCTGTGCGGAGTCAGAAAAAAAGGGAACGTGAAGAAGATAAACAGACACACCATTTTCTCCGGGAGCTGATCCTTGGAGCTCAGTTTAGGACCTCGCGCTCTCTTGCACAACCACAAACCCAAGCCAAGATGGAGGTTCTCAACCCTGGCTACACACTAGAATCACGGAGGTAGCTCTGAAATTTTTTGATATCTGAACCCTAAAATCAGGATTTTCAGAGAAATCACCCCCGGCAGGATGGAAAATCATTGAGGCAACCATTCTGCCATCCATACCTTGTCACTTCCAAGGCACACTCAGTCCAAGTGGACCAGAGGAGTCAAGATGACATCAGGGTCTCCCTACCTCAATCCTCCCTCTGCTTCCTTGAGACACCCAAGTTTCTAGTTGGCATTAAACAGGACTTCACCAAAGGGTGAGGACCCCAGAAACTAGAAGCAGAAGTCACAGGGAAAAGAAAACAGACTAGAACCCGGTCAGTGGACATCTCTTCCCAATCCCTTTTCAAGATAGTGACTACTGAATGGTCATCTTAGAGGGGTGCACAGATGGGCAGAAACACTGAGATGGGAATGGGCTTGTGTTTGGTCACCCCAACCGCGGCTACGGGAGACTAGATGCGGTGGGCAGGTCATACTCTCTCCCTGGGATTATAGCACAGCTCCTATAGCCAATCGCAGTTGGTATTTCAATACCAAAGACATTTGACCCATGTGCAGACAGGATTAAGCTGCTGAGAAACAGAGGAGAGGAGGAGACACTGGTGAGAAGCAGGAATAAGACAGAACCGAGGGAAGGTGCACCATCTCTTAGTGCCTTTCAGGCTTTTGCTCCAGCCTGTCATGAAGCCCAGCAGCCATCCCTGTTTGGGGCTCCAAAAAACCCCCTTCCCCCAGTGGCGAGCAAGGTGACTGACAGCTCCTGACTGAACAGGCGTCCCATCGCTCTTGCCGTCCTCACTACAGAAGCCTTGTAGCACAGTGGAAAGAGAGGATCTGGCTTAAGAGTCCAGATGATGGCTTTCCCATGAGAGACCTTGAGCACATGTCTTTACTTGTCTGTGCCTTGGTTTTCTCACCTACAAAATGGGAGCCTGGTAAGCATTAAAAAATTAATACATGCCACAGTCTCTACACAGTATCTGGCACGTTTGCTCTTAAATAAATTCCAGTAAAAGTCATATTTTACTTGTCTCTAAAATTAAGTACTTTTTCCTTCCAGTTCCAGGAAAGGAATCATACTGTCCAATAACCCAGTGGACAAGTGCACTGGTTTCCCTGAGTATGGGGGAGGTTTTATGGGATGTAACTGTGGGAATCACACTGCCTATAGCAATAACAATAACAATAATAATAATAAATGCCCAGCGACTAGCAAAGGGGGTTGGTAGAGAGTGGTCACTGAAAACATGAGGCCTGACGAGGCTGGTCATGGAGTCTTCACAAAGAAGCTGGGATCTGAGTTGCCATGCTTGTGATGCCAGGCCCCAAGGTGGCCACAATGCCCCTCCACCCCACTGCCCACCAACCCTCCTGGGAGAAACCGGAAATGCCATCAAAAGGCATTTTCCACAGTGTAAACACTTCTAATGATCACATTTCCACCAAGGGCCCAGGAGATTCTATTTTTAGATGAGGAAGTTTGGGTTTGCGGTTAACCAGAAACCAATGTCCTTTTTGCTTCTGGAGGAGGAAGAGACCTGGCCGTGCCCATGCACCTGCCCAGGGCCACCTGCAGGTGGTTCCCGTAGCTGCTGGGTTCCTGCATCTCTCCCCAGGACCATGCTCTGCCTTAGGACCTTGCTCATCTGTGCTTGGGAAGCTACAAATGCCAGACAGTGACCAGCCAGGTACAACTCTCTACCAACGAATGACAGGAATTCATGGTAAATATCCCCGTGTTTTCTCCCCTCAGTGTGAGGGGCAAGACCATTCTGAGATGTGTTCCAGACAATTTCTCAGAGACGATCTAGCAGGACAGAGCCCCACCGTGCTTCCTAGTCATTAGCTCACCCTTTATCGGGTTTCTTCCATTCCCTGACCTGCTTCCCCAGCTCCTTCACAGTGATTTCTGAGATCAACTCCCCGAATGGACTGCTGACAGTAAACCTCACCTGAGAGTCTATTTTTGGAGGAGCCCAAACTGAGCCTTGCAAGAGACCCTAAAAGCTAGGTGGAGTGTGGGTCACTCGAAGAAAACATTCCTCAACTACTGTCAAGCCTGCTTCTCCTGGTACAGTCTGGAAAGTGTGCTCCTGCCTCTCTCCCAGTGGTTCTAATCGTGTTTGTTCCTGTTCTCTGCTAATCAACACCGTTTGGTGCTGCTCGGTAGGTCTCTGCTCCCGCACATGAATTAGCAATACTTCCTGACGTTTTTCTGCTGTACACCTTTACGGGTTATGGTGCTCAGCTGCTATACGTGAACCAATGAACTGTTAGACGTAGGGAAGGGAACTCAGCTGAATCCCTGCACAGGCCCCTACCAGCCCTACTCAGCGGTGCACTGGAGATAAAGCAGAGCCCAAGTTAGGCATTTATGTGGATTGAGCCCCCCAGCAGATAAATAAACTGGCCAACTTCCCTGCTTGGCACGTGAGCTGGATGTCGGTGAGCAGCAGCAAGCCACTGGCCCAGCTGCTACAACACCCCAACTCGCTAGTGAATGGCAGCCCCACAGCCCAGGCTACTGGGTGGGGAAGGTCAGGATGCCGGTTCATGGGAGATGAGACAGGTACATCGTGGGGCTGCACATATTCCCCCGGCAAGACCCTGCTGATAGACTTCAGCCCATTTTCAGCAAATGCCATCCTTCTTCGAGGACTGGAATGAGATTAGCTCAGAAGAAGCCACGGGGAAATCAAAAAGAAGCCATGCCTCCTGGTTAGTCACTCAGCAGTGTTCAGTGGCACAATCATTTACCAAAAGGATCTGGGCTTCCAAGGCATGGAAGAAGGGGGAGACCATAATGCAGCTGGGCCACAGTGATCACTGGAGAGCCAGGCACTCCGCCCAGGAGATGGGATCAGTTTCCTTTCTCTGGCTGCATCTACCTGTGGGCAGAGGACGCTGAAAGCAGGAGGCTTGGTGTGGGAAGCAAGGACACTCCCAGGTCACACCGGGCTCTCCAACTCGGCCGCACTTGAGAAGGTAGCTGGGAAGGAGAAGAGAAGGGAGAGAAGGAAAGGAAGAAAGAAAAAGGCAGCCGAGGCAGTGGAACTAAAGGCATCCCAAGGACAAAACCCATTTTGAGCAGAACTGCCAGTCCGAATCCCTTCCTTCAACAAACACTCACGGAGCAGCTACTGTGCGCCAGTCACTGCGCTGGGGGCTGGGGATTTGAGAGGGAGGCACTGCACCTTCTCCAGCTTTCCCCACCAGGCAGAAAAGAAGAATTTGGAAAAAATAAATATATGTCAATGAACGTCAAGGGAGTGCTACCTAAGTGAAATCACAGGGGACATGAACAAGTACAGCGAGAGCGATCTCATCTAGCTGAGAGGCAAGTGCCCCAGAGTCCTCGAGTCTATAACAACAAGGAAGGAGCAGCCGCCAGCCAGAAGGGGGCTGGGGGGAGAGGGATCTTCCAGGGAGAAGAAACACCATGTGCAAAGGTCTCAAAGCCAGAAAGCCTGGCTTTTCTAAAGAAGCTGAGGAGAGAATGCAAGCAAGAGGCTGGTGGGAGAGAGATCTGGAGAGGCAGAGAGAGGCTTCACCTGGTTAAACTGTACACAGATTTTACCGAAGAGGGGATTCGTGGACGGACATTTCATCTGGAAAACTGACTCAGAAGGCACATAAAGAGATACCGGTGGGGAATATGAATGAGCAGGTAGGGGGCATGGAAGAAGAGCGAGCAGCAAGGAAAACAGATAATGGAGGAAAGGCTAGATTTGAAGACACGATAGCAGGGAATTTTCCAGGATTGAAGAGAGATGCTTCAGATTGAAGAAGCATTAGTCATGAGCAGGATACATTTAAGTAGTTTCAGAATTGCTAACCCAAACCCTTGTGAGAAATGAATTTACTGGTTATTGTGTTTGTGTGCAATTCCTTTTGCCTTTTTTAAAACTAGATACTGTAAGTGTGCACTGTTTTCTCAAGATCACTTCTGTTGCTCCTTCCCTCCCCATACGTCTCAGTGTGATGCTATGATTTGTTTTAAATACAGTTAGACTCACGTGTTCTAGTCTGCATTCCAACCTCTGTCCCACCCACGCTCCCCTACCCCCCACACACACACCCTGCTTGATATTTTTTTTAATTTATATATACTAAAATATATTTTTGTAGTTTGTTGCTCTATGTATTTTGATAAATGCATGGTCATGTACCTGCCACCACAGTTTCATACAGAACAGGTTTACCTATAATTTAGGGACTATAATAATAGCCCCATTTTACATTTGAGGAAATGGAGGCACAAAGGAATAAGTAACTTTGCCTGAGGTCACCCAACTAGTGAACAAAGAGCTAGGTTTTTGCTTGGGTGGTCTTGGCTCCAGGATACCAGTTTAAAAAAATCCCAATGCCAAACTGTCTTGGATTTCTACACCAGCCCCAGTCTACATGAACAGTTGATTGCTGGAAACCCTGCCACGAAGAAATCCCCAATGCGCTTCTGCTGAAATCCTCAGTCTGTGACACAGCTAGAGGCATGCGGAAAGCCTGGCCCAACTTTCTGGAAAAAGAGTCATGAGGACAAAAATAGTACCCCTTTGCAAATTGTCAAATAGGTTGAGGTTAAGGGGGAGTATAAAGGGGAGAGATCTTAACCTCTGGCTCGAGATTTACTGAGGATTATTTTAATCCTCCAACTTGTGACCCTTTGAAGTCACAGATCACATTGTATTCATCTCTATAGACCGAGTACTTAGCACTTAGCACGTGGCAGGTGTTTAGTCCACATTTGTTGGATGAATGAATGCATGTATCAATAAATGAAAGACCATAAATTTAAATATCAAGAGGTACCAGAGAAGAGCCATGAGCCCCAGGACATGCTTCCTCTTTCAATTGACCATTCTACACCCTTCCCGTTGGATGGGAAGCCCTACACTCCAATCCTCTTCGTTTTCCTACCAGGGTCTCAGGCATCACGATCCGCATGCTTACAGCGCAGCGGAGTCCACAGACATGCCTGACCTGTTAGCTATGCTATGGACCCTAGTGTTTCTCCGTAGTCCTGTTAGCCGCATGGAACACTGTAGCAATGCAAGACAATATGAGGCAAACACGTGGATGGATGGTGGGTGGAGGATGATGGATGGATGGATGGATGGATGGATGGACACAAGCCTGCACTAAATTTCAGTGAAGGCTACTTTCCTATGCTCCTTGAGGACAAGATTTACGTTGTCCTCCTTTACAAACATAGTTTACAACCATAGTCCACAACCATAGTCCTAGGGTCTAACACACTACACTGCCTTACACCTAATCATTTCTCAGTAAATATTTGTTGAATAAAAGAGAAATGAAAAGGAAGTGGCTGACAAGCAGTCTCCCTGTGCCAAATGCCAAAAGAAAGAGACATTCTCAGCTTGTCCAAATACTCCTATACATTTACCTCCTGTATCGCGGCTTCTACAACAGGTTTTACTAAAGCTGAGGAGGAAAATTCGAGGACCAGCTCCCTCTGAACTGATTTTCGCACATGCAGCCCACATAAGTTGGGAACACCTAGAAGTTAAAAGGCTTTCTAAAGCCCTAATGGAAGAACACAGAGCAGAGGGGACAGGACCTTCCCTAGGGTCCCTGAGAAGATCGGCTTTCACACCATCAACCTTCTTCACCACACCCCCAAGAACCTGCACCCCCAAGAACCAGAGCCTGATGTTCAGAGGCACAATTCTCCTGACACAACCAGAAAATAAAGCATCGCCAGCAACCTCCAAGGAGAGCCTCCCCAGAGAAAGTTAGCCTGAATGACCATGAGAAGGCAAGCCAACAGTGAATGGTCTTTTGAGTATGACCCTGAGAAAGAAAAAATGGTACTTTTTAAAATGCCTCACATTCCTTTTGTCATGCTGGGTTCTGGAGAGAAGAGGAGGGCATGTCCTCCATCCCAGCCTCCGGTAAGGCCTTCCGTCAGATCATTGCTTATGCGAGATCTTGCTTCTTGAGTCGACAAGAGCATCACACTGTCCTTGAAATCAGTGTGAATATGCTTGACTTAAAAATAACTGGAGTGTTGCTTGGTCCCTTGGGCATTCCCTGAAGAACTCCTGCCAAGGAAAGGCTCTGTTCCTTGGGGGCAAGAATTTATAAGAGAAGACTGAGTTTCATAAATCATAAAATTATTTCCACAGAAGCAAGCTTCTCTCCTCAGGACACACAAGACCATAATGAATAGCCCAGCTTTGAAGAAAGTTCTTCATAAAGACAGCATGCAAATGCTGACCCTCAGAAGCTGCAAATTAGGATTTGGGGCACCCTGCCTATCGTGGTACAGTAGGGCTTTGTTAGCAAAATCCAGTACAAGTTTTGTCCAAACCCATCAGTCCCTCGTGCCATGAGGCCCTCGTGCCAACCCTGCAGAGCCCGTCTGCTATAGAGCCTGTGGGTGCACGCCGCTGTCAGGGGTTCTCTGTCCTGTCACTCATTCACTCGCCCTCCACCAGAGTATTCGTTGCTTCCCCGGTCCCTCCAAAAGACAAGCCCCTATCACAACAGATGGCGCTGAGGCTGAGGGAACACAGAGCATAACCACAAGCACTAAATTCACCACACGCTCACAAAGGGCCAGGTTGTCTGCCTTGAAATATGCTAAGGTCCTGCCCTGTCACCATCCCCTGCCCTGGGCGGAAGGAATGATCGTGTAGTTGGTTGTGTTGGTCGTTCTCTGTGTGTCTCCTCAGCTCCATGCTCTGTCCTTCTCTGCTGTGAGGAACCGCAGAGGGCAGAGTTGCCGCCCGCCTTCCAGGGGGCTCACCCAAGGGAGGCACTGCCACAGAGCAGAGGGCGGGAGGAGACGTCACATTCGCCTTGTGTGACCCCTCCCTGCTTTGGACCACGTTGCTGACACGGCTGCCTCCCTCCACACTTCACACTCCAGCCGCTGCCAGCAGCCACTTCACATGCAGCACTGGAACCCCAGGACACTATTCTGCACCCTAGACTCTTCAAGCCTACAGATGGTGGCCGCTCCCTGATCCTGCTTCTCTCTGGGTGCCTCAACACCCCTGGTTGAGCCCTAGAACACTGTCCATTCCGCTATGTCTTCCCCTCATCAAACTGCCCAAGAGCAATTGTGTTTCCTGGCAGGTGGGCCTCTGACTTGTCAGGAAGTACAAGGGAAAGGGTGTTAATCCTGGATTGAGGGGAGCCAAGTTCTAGAAGCTGTTCTGCTTCTGACTAGCCATGGGATCTTGAACAAGCCACTTCGCCTCTCTGGGCCACCACTCCCTAACTCACCACCAGAACAAGGAGGCTGGATCTGTGCAGGGAAGCCCATACCACCCTCTGCTCCTCCCACTTTCCCACATAAACACCAACTTTCCCCGGAGCATCCTTCTAGAACCCTGGGGCTCTGAGGAGAAATGTTTGAAAGCCAGACACAGTAGCCTCTCTGGTTCTTCTTGTGACTTTGATATTTGATATATGGAGATTAGATGATCTTCTCTGGAGAACTAGCACAATGATTAGAATAGTAACTCACTCACAAGGGGCTCTTTGGGATTCACACGGTATCCTGGAGGGGGTGCCTAGGCACCCATTGCACCACAGACTGGGCCTTCCTGAAGCGAGGAGACCGGCCTTTCTTTTGTGCCCTCCCGTCATTGGCCACATCCTTGGGCAGCAGGAACCCCAGAGGTTGGTGGGCTCTCTGTGAGGCAGCACGCCGTCTTCTGAGGGCAGGTCCCAGGAGGGGCGCAGCTACACACCCTCATGGCCAACACTCACAGCCCTGCTCCCAGGGGATCTGGGCAGGGCACCCACCACCCCGGCATGGCACACCTGTGTCCAAGCATCTCTGGCTTTCTTTCCCAGAAACCACCGTCCCACTCCATACTCGCAGCCTCCCTGTGAGGCAGGCAGAGCAAGAATGTTTGACAAGTAACAGACAAGCATGTTCAACGTAACTGAGTCAGGGAGGCATTTCCCAAAGTCGTACAGCTAAGAAGGAGGGAGCTGTGACCAAAATCCAGGACTCAAGTGTCTTTTCCAGAACCATATATACAATTTACGTAGATGATTAAACTAAATTTCTGACTTTAAGGTCTTCATATTTGGAATGAAGCCAACGTTTCCATGTTTCTATTCATGATTAAAACCATGTCCTCTGGCTGTTCTCCATAATGTCACGGGCCTACCAGGAAATGAAGACAACTCTCTGGGAACCTTGGCCTCTTATCTGTACTTTCCCACGTGCTCTTGTGAACATTATCTCACATAGGTGGGGCTATCTGGGCTAAGGTCACACAGCTGTTGGGCCCCCTCAAGTCTGCTCTAGAGCACATGTTCCTTGATTCTCAGTCTGGTGCTGTTTCTACCTTGGTTCTCAGTCTGGTGCTGTTAGTCACTCAACAAACATGTGCCGAGTCCTACTGCAGGCCTGTGCTGGGAGCACAGGAAGAGGAGCACTTCGGTCTCCCTTGGGGACCCTGCCCAGCGGAGTAGGGTAACAGCTGAGTAGGGAAGTCTGTGGGAGAGCAGGCGTGGGCCACGCTGGAGCACTGTGGGAGGAATCTGCATTCTAGGGGCCAGAAAGGTGCTAGGTGGGCAAAGGCATGAGCCGGCAAGGCTACCCACAGAGCGTGGCAGAAGCAGCAAGTGCAAAGGACACACCCATGCTGAACCAGGACAGGTCAGCGGGGGCCCAGGGACAGAGGGCTCTGTCCAAGTCCAGATGTAGAGCAGCGATTTCCAGGGGAAGGGACCACAGTGATGTGTGGGAATTGTCCCAGGACTTAAAAGGGAGCCATGGCAGCCCATTCTTGGCCAGACCCGTGTGATGTCTGTCCTGCCTGGAAGCATGGTATCTGAGGATATTCAAGGGCCTCTCACTAAAGTGGAGGGAAAGCAATGACAATAACAGGACTTATGGTGGCTACCACCTAACAAGGCTGATGCTGCAACGAGCCCTTCCTAGGATCAGGAATAGGGTCAGAGTTTTACTGCAACATCTGTGTGACTTGCCTCAGTCTGTAAGATGAAGATGTGAACAGGCTTCAAAAAACAGAACCACCCCACCCTCAAGGCCAGTCAGGCCCGGCCCCCACAGGAAGCCACTCCGAGCCTCGTGTTGGTGAACTCAACTCTGTGGGGTCACCGCACCCCGGCAGGGCACCCCCCCCCAAGTCTGGAGGGGCTGAGGGTTGCCCAGGTTCTCACCCTGCCTCCTGTGCGAGTCTGGGGCTCCTGGGGCCCTAACCACCGCTGGAGCCACGCCGCACAGAGCAAGGATGCGGAGTCAACAGAGGTTTACGGGGCAGCTCCCTCCGCCCCCAAACACAGGGGCGCAGTCGGAGCTGTGCGTGCCCTTCCTGACAGCTTGTCTCTCTGTGCGTCCCCCAGGGAGGGAGAGCCATGGATTCTGTGGCATCTTCCCTGTGAGCAGTGTCTCCTGGCATTTGTCAGATTCTAACACCTCCTTTGTGGCCCTCCAAGAGTGCCTTCTGTTCACCAAAACTGTGAACACATCCCATCTGAAGGAAGAGGTCTCTTTTATTTTTCCCTCCACTTTTCAGTAGAGATAAACCCAGGCAGAGACAGAGAGAAGAGGAGCACAGACTATAGGAGAGACCCAGCAGCGCGGGCACAGGGTCCCGAGTGACAGACGGGTGCTCACTGAGCTCACGGGAAGCTGGCCCAGAGAGGGGTCACAGTTAGCCAGTTCCTAAGCAGTGACTCACATTTCATAAAAAGCTGTCACTTTCTCCTCTGCCCCTAACAGAACATGCCAGGTAAACAGACCTGTAGATTCTGGATGTGTTTTCATCTCTGTCTCCGAGAGTCCCTTTCCTCCGCCAAGAGCCGAGGAACGAGTTATGAAACTGTAATTCTTCGTAGCCAAGATCTCAGAGATAAGTTAATTTAGTGGGATAATTTGGCCCCAGGAAAGTGGGAGCGAGGCATGACCTACAGGGAGGGTGAGACTCCAAGCGAGCGGAAGGATCAGAAGGGAGAAGTGTCCAACTCACCCTGACTAAGCACCTCCCCCACGCCTGCTGCGTAACACACACCATCTCTTTTCACTGCGATCCTTGTAAGAGCAGGTGTTATTATCCCTATTGACAGATTTGGTCTCTGAGGCTCAACAAGGTCAATTTACTTGGCCAAGGTCTTACAGCTAGGACTGGGCAGGTCTGGATTTGATGCCCTGTCTGGACTTGATCCCTGCTAGTGAGCATATAGTCACATGGGAAGCCTGTTAAAAACAGATCTCCCGGCCCCACCTTTAGAGATCCTGATGCACTGGGTTGGGTGGAAGCCCAGGAATCTGCATTTCTAATCAGCACCCTGCAGTGACTCCAATGCTCCTGGATGCCAGATGGTGGGTTGTAACAGGAGCTCTGGAAAGACTCTTGGGTTAGATGCCCAGCTCTGTGACATTGAATAAGGTACTTGAGCTCTGCTAAGCCTCAGCTTCTCACCACGTGGGTCTGTTGTGAGGTTTAACGGGGATAATGCCACAACAGTGCCTGGCAGAGACTCACCTCTACCATTTGGGGGTGCCTAGAGCAAGAGTACAAGCAGAGGCCCCCTGGCCGGCAGCCAGTTCCTCCACACTTCCCACCCAGGTTCCATTCCACACCACCAGGGTCTTGCCTTGCCCGGCCTGGACATCCCAGGCCACATCCCAAGCTTTGTCCACAGCCCCTGAAAACAGTGCCTCCTCCTTGCCATGGCCACCCCTTGGGGCTAGCCTTGCGCAAACCGGCACAGTGGTTTCAGGGAAGAAATGGATTCAGGGAAGAGGCCCGCCCAAGAGGGCCACGTAGGCAGGAAATCCCAGCACTACAGGGGATGAAGACTTTAGATGGGCACATTCCCAGGTCCAAAGACATGGGCCCCAGTGCAGATCAGTATGATTAGAGTTAATGATACTGTACTGAACACTTGAAAGTTGCTAAGAGAGAAGATCTTATATGTCCTTACCGCACGCACACACACAAAAATAGCAAGATGCAGGTGTTAGCTAAGATGGTAATCTTATTGCAGTGTAGACAGGCAGCCAATCAACACATTGTATACCCTAAACTTACACAATGTGAGATGTCAACTATATCTCAGTAAGGTTGGGGGGAGGGGTGGGCAAAGACAACCCTGCCTGGCAAAGGATTAGCTCATTCACGGAGCCCAAAAGACACACCACTATCAACACCCTGGCATTGGTATGGGTCTTAGTGTAGCTACATGGAGCTCGTGCTTTTCTATACCCCAAATTTACAGCCACAGGCAGAAGCCCAGGGCATCTGTGACAGTGTTGGTCATGGGAACCCAGAGATGCTGAAGCCTTTCCTCAAAGGCAGCTACAGAAGGGCTGGGGGTAGGGGGTGGCAAACAGGTGGGCCCTGAGGAATGTGGGCTTGGCAGAGACCCTGCCACCAGTGCCCTTGCAAAGGCTGAGTGAGGTCAGGGTCGTCCCCTCTACCCTCAATCCAGCCCTAGAACCAGGAGACATGACATGAGCAGAGAGATCCTCTCCTCTTTGTTTCTCCCCCAGAGAATGGCATTCCCCCAGAGAATGCATGCTGGACAGTGATCAATGACATGCATCACAGCAGCCATGAGTGTGACACGGTGTCCAGCAGGAGGCAGGAGTTGCCTCTGAGCACACAGGCTTCTCCCAGCAACATACACAGGGTGTCTGTGTCTTAGGACAGGACAGGTTTAACGGACTTTCTTCCTCTTTTCTTTCTGGACTCCAACCACAATCCCACCAGAAAACAAATACGAACCACCTGGCTCCCACGTAGCTACTAAAACATTTGAATGCCCTGTGGGGAGGATGTCGGGGCGATGATTCTCATTTTGTGGATGAGAAACAGAAATGAGAGAATTATCACTCTTATGCCATTTATCACCTTTTACTCTTTAAGGTTTAGAGTTGGATAGATCTGAGTTCAGATACTGGCTCCGGCCCTTGGACCTGGAGCAGGCTCTTCACCTCCCCTCACCTCTGCTTCCCCATCTGTGAGATGGGAAATAAAGGCTTCAAGGATTATAGAAATGGAAGGCAGTAATATATGGAAATCATTTAACACGGAGTCTGCCAGATAATGCAGGCTCAGTAAGTGTTACCTGTTACTATTTATCTTGTACTGTTTACCTCACTTGGAAACAGGGCTTATCCCTCTGACTGGACCTGGCAAGATCCAAGCAGCAAGATCCCGGATAAGGCCAAGATTCATATTCAAGTCCAGGCCCCTCTTCCCTCCAGGTCTGAGCACAGTGTTTAGGACATAGCAAGCAACTAATAAATGATGGAAAAATAAGTAAAATAATTTAACAGTGAATGAGAAGGGGAGAAGAAAGAATGGTCCACAAGACCCACCACATACACCGACCAAAGGGCTGTCCAAACAGCCCAGAAGCCAGGTGAAAGGACAGCACCAGCAAACCCTAAACCTGGGACCCTAATTGCTTCCAAGACAGACCTATTGTGTGTCAGGCCTGACTCAGGCTCCAGTAAGGCTGGAAAGAAGGTCTGAGAAGGAATTGGGAACACAGCTGACATTAAGTGACTCATTTTCAAAAGCCATCAAGCTAAATTCGAAGCATAAAGTGGGTTACATGAATAATATAAATTTTTATGTGCATATACGTGTGTGTGTATATATATATATATTCATTTAGTTTCCTTGGACAGTTTGACAACTCCCTGGGGATCAACTTTATGACAGGAAAGCTATTTTCAGACAGACATGTTAGGAAACTGAGTTTCTACTAAGGTCCTCGGCGTGCACCCCTGGGGCTCATTGGATTGGGTGGGTCTTGCCATTGGCTCCTCCAAAGTGATCTGGGCACGGCCTCCCTTTTCCTCATTCAGAGCAAAGCTGGGATTCTAAGCCAGGAAAACGTTCCCAGAAAAGAGATGGGTCATGAAGGACGAGGACCAGAAAACTGGAGGAAAGATCAAGTATTTGAAGGAATCTGGAGAATGAAGTGACTTTGTTTTCACAACAAATTAATTTAGGCCGTACACACACTTATTCTCCTTCAAGCCTACTTTAGAAAAATATCCATATTAGCCCCAGCATAGAATGATTGGGATAACCCTCACGTGGTTCCAATGTGATCAACATTCCCAGTGCATTTTCCAGATATAGAGCAAGGCCGAGCGAAGGTGAGAGGTAAGTCATAACTGAAGGCTCAGAAAAGGAGCAGGAAAAGTCCCACCCAGTCAGAAGGGGCCCTGCCCCCATCCAAGCTCCCCCAAGCACACAGCCAGGTCTTCTGCCCTTGATAGAGCAAGATGTGGGGCCCTATGGCCTAACTCTTCCTGCCGAGGACACCAAGGACACCATGTCTGCCAGCCCCTCCCTGCACAGAGCACTCCCCAACCAGCCCCAGCCATGAGTTCCAGACCTGCTAATCCTCCAACCCAGCTTTCAGGTCCTTCCCCCAAAATACACCAAGATCCACTATGATAGGTCCTATCTTCAGTAGAACCTGAGGGAAGAAAGAAGGAAGAGACAGGAGAAAGGAATTCAGAGAGCAAGAGAGAGAAGAAAGGAAAGAGAGAAGGAAGGAACAAACCCTTCTCAAGCATCTTCCTAATAGCACCATGCACTGGTCCCCTTCATGCCCCATTTTACAAACAAGGAAGCTGAAGCCTGGAAAGATTAAGTAATTTTCAAGATCACACAGCTGATCCGGACAAGAGCTGAGAGTTTAACCCAATGCTCCCTGGCTCCAAAGTTCACATCCTATACATTCTCCTGAAGAGTCAAAAATGAATCCATTTCTGGAATTGTTAAAAATTAGCAAATTGCCTGGGAATATAAAAATCCTCAAACCACACAGAGTGATTTCAAACACACTGTGCTGACCGTCCGCCTACACCCAACTGGACCCCACTGGAGGATGTTTGAGGGAACCGATGTCACAGCAAAGACAGGTTACACATCTCCACACTGTGAGTGACAGGGAAACCCTCCGCTATTTGTCACAGCACCCGGAACCTTTCTATATACCTGGGAAAGGCCAAGTCTTCCAGAAAGATTCATTGTCCCCTCCTTGTTCAATAATTTCAGGGAAAAGGAGGCTGAAATATGCCTTGGTACATAATCCAGGGCCTGAGTTTCATAAATCCAGGTCCCCATCTCTGCCAGGTCTAATCAAAACCCGTCACCGGTATTCCTGCCCCTCCCTCAGAGGAGCCAGGAGCTCATGCGAAGTCACTCTGACTTTGTGACTCCAATTTGTTTTTATAATTGAAAAAAAAAATTCATTTATGACATTCCAGGCCCCTTGAAGTCACACAAATGTGACTTCCCTATAATAAGACTCCTATATTATGGTTTTGGCATGAAGTGCAAAGAAATCATTAAGACAGGAGAAGCAAGGTGATGTTATAAACTATTAATAAGCTTGGGCTTTCTCTTTGTAGGATGTTCATTTTTAATTCAGAGTGTATTACCTGAGTATCACTTTCTCAGTAATAAGAACCTTCTTCCCCATCACTCACTTTTCTCAGGTGGATCCAAAGCCAATAAACTCACCTCCTTTGAGGCTCCCCTCCCCTCATCCCTACACCCCCTTCCACACCCACACCACCTGGTGCCTTAGGAAAATACAACGTGTACAAGGAGCATTGGAAGGAGCCAATATGGAAAAACAGGTGTGTGACAGTATATCTAATAAGGAAGAGAAGAAACACTTCAAAATATCCTGATAAAGAAGAATGTGAGAACTGATAGAGGTAGGAAGCAGACTCAGCCTAAGCTGGTAATAGGTGGGGATAAAAGATCTGAAAAATCAACAGGAGTTGAGATGAAAAACGAACTGAAGAAGAGTTGCTCGATGGAAGGTTGGCTAGATTTACGAGGACGCAGGTCAAGGCCTTTGCCGTCAGCCACTGCATTCTCCAGGCTAGACAGCAGAGAGCTCACCTGGGAGACCCAGATTAATGGATGTACACTAAATAATGTAGGACTGAACTCCCAGGGTCTCTGAATTTAAATATCACCTGCTTGAAACATTCTCAACTTAGACTCAAGTTGAGTCGTATAGCAACCAGATTGTCAGTATTGCCATCGTGTGATCGATGCCTGTGGGCCCAAGACACCCTCTGAGGGAGCACAGAGCTCACCGTGACCTTCTGCCAAACACCTGACTTCCTTAGACTTGGCAACCCTCCTGTCTGACCTGGATACACTGGACTCCTTGGCCTGAAATCATGTGTGCCTTGTGGGTGCTTTCTCTCATCTAGACTATGGTGAAACAGAGTGAGACCACCAGGGACGAGTTCCTGAGAGAAGGAAGCAGGGAACAGTTACAGACAGGTCCTGTGCTGGGAGCGGCACCGGGAGCCAGCACTAGAGGAAAGGGAGAGCTGTTCTCCCGAATTTTCACCTTCAAACAATGACGTCTTAACGAGAAATGAGGTCTCTTAGGCAGGGGACACAGGGCCTGCCTCTCTCTCCAGCCTGAAAAGTTCTAAGCAGCTCAGGAGCAAACCCTCCCGGATAATGTGCACTCCAGCTGAGCCGAATAAGGAGAGAGGGCTGTAAAACAGACACCCCGCGATCTCCAGCAGGATGCTTTTCTTCTTGAGGGGCTCCAAACAGAGGCAGCAGACATAAAAACGAGACTTGCAATTTTCCAGAACCACTGAAATGAGTGACAGGTTTGAGTAATGAGCCATTAAGATAAGTAAGAAAGTCCAGGACAGTTCACTCAACAGAGGAACAGACAAAATGAAGATGTTTCTTTCAAGGGGAAAGACATAAGCAAAGACTATCTTCTGGTCTGATGAGCATTAGGAGTAGAAGGTAACATCTCTCTCCAGTGTCTACTGTGACTCCAAAGGACATGCTTGGATATGTAGCAAGAACCATGTCTAGGTTCGTATCCTTTACCCAGAAATACCTTTCCAAGGATTTTTCTAATGGAAATCAGCACTAAACAAAAAGCATATTATATGAAAAAAGACATTTGTTATAATATAGTTAACACTTGAACAACACAGCTCCACTTATATGTGGATTTTTTTTGATAAATAAAATATAGTACTATAAAAGTATTTTCCTTATGATTTTCTTAATAACATATTCTCTTCTCTAGCCACTTTGTACATATAACATATAGTATGTAATAAATATAACATACAATATATGTGTTAAGAAGCTATTTGTGTCCAGCCACTCTGGAAAACAGTGTAGAGGTCCCTTAAAAAGTTAAAAATTGAGCTACCCTATGATCCAGCCATTGCACTATTGGGTATTTACCCCAAAGATTACAGACANGTAGTGAAGAGAAGGGCCATATGCACCCCAATGTTCATAGCAGCATTGTCCACAATAGCTAAATCGTGGAAGGAGCCGAGATGCCCTTCAACAGATGACTGGATTAAGAAGTTGTGGTCCATATATACAATGGAATATTACTCAGC
>NC_048223.1:110873937-110969787 GCF_002007445.2 Ailuropoda melanoleuca | reverse complement strand
GGGTAGTAAGGAGGGCACATATTGCATGGTGCACTGGGTGTTATACGCAACTAATGAAGCATCAAACTTTACATCGGAATCTGGGGATGTACTGTATGGTGATTAACATAATATAATAAAATTTTTAAAAAGTAAAAAAAAAAATAAAATAAAGGAAAGTCTTTTCAACAAATGGTTATGGAACAGTTGGGTATCTATAGGCAGACAGACAGACAGAAAGACTCCCAACCCTTATCTCACACCATCTACATAGATAATCAAGAACTAAAACTACAACATTTTTTAACTGTACCATTTTTTGAAGAAAGCAAGACAAAATTTTATGACTTTAGAGTACTCAAGACTTCCTAGATGGGACAAAATGCATGATCCATGAAAGAAAGAAATAGGATAAACTGGACTTCGCCAAAATTTATAACTTCCATTCTTCAAAATACTGTTAAGAAAATTAAAAGAACAGCAACATACTGGGCAAAAATGTTTGAAAAACACTTATCTAATAAAATATGACTATAGAATATATATAAAAAAACTCTCACAACTCAATAATAAGAAAAAAAAGGCCATGCAAATGGGTAAGACATTTGAAGAGGTCACCAAAAAAAAAAAATAGATACAAATAGTCAATAAGCACATGAAATGATGCTCATAGCACTCAGAGCTGAAATTAAAAGGACTGGTAACATCAAGTGTTAACGAGGGTGTGGAGTAACAGGAATTCTTATACGTTGCTGGGTGGGAATGCAAAGTGGCCACTTCAGAAAACAATCTGGCAATGTCTTATAAAGTTCAACATACACTTACCATCCAACCCTGCTACTATTTACCCAAGAGACATGAAAATCCATATTTAAATAAAAACCCGTATGTAAATGCTCATAGCAGTTTATTTACAATAGCTGAAAACTGCGAACAACTGTCCTTCATCTAGCAAATGGATAAACACATTTCACTCTGCCTCTATGCAGTACTAACCAGCAATTAAAAAATGATCTACTGATACATGCAACAACACAAGTAAATCTCAAAAACAATTATGTGGGGGCGCCTGGGTGGCACAGCGGTTAAGCGTCTGCCTTCGGCTCAGGGCGTGATCCCGGCGTTATGGGATCGAGCCCCACATCAGGCTCCTCTGCTGTGAGCCTGCTTCTTCCTCTCCCATTCCCCCTGCGTGTTCCCTCTCTTGCTGGCTGGCTCTATCTCTGTCTAATAAATAAATAAAATCTTTAAAAAAAAATTATGTGAAATGACAGAAGACAGACACAGGGGTCCATAATGGATGATTCCACGTATATACTACATTCTACAAACGGTAAAACTATAGGGACAGAAAATAACCCCCATGGCTATTGGGTCTCAGAATGTGAAGACGGGACAGATTGCAGAGGGACACAGGGTATAAAAACGTTCTGTATTTTTAGTGTTGCGGTGGCTGTATAACTGCATACATTCATCAAAACTTATCAAATTGTAAACTTTAAAATAATGAGTTTTGTTTTATGTAAATTATGCTCCAATAAACCTGACATTTAAAAAAAGTGATGGAGCTTGTCAGGCATATTAAATATAAATATCCCTTAGTAGCAAATAAAATGAAAATGAGAAGGGCTTTTTTATTTATTTATTTATATATTGCCTACCTTGGAACTCTCTTGAACCTTCTCAGTGATGAGCCTCTAGGCTAACACTCCCCTTTGGGCAAAGTAGTTTGCTGCCTGCAGAAACCTTGCTGCTCTGCCTCCCCAAAGAGGCTCCAAAGATCCGTATTTCTCTAAATGCCACCCATTAGTCTACAGAGTAATGTGGTAACTGCAAATAAATCACCAGAACATAGACTGAAATGCCTCCTTTGAAACAGAGACTGATATTTAAAAAGAGAGAAAAGAAAAAAAAAAAGTATGTCGCAAAAAAGTGGATGGAACTTACGTAGCAACTGAACCATGAGCAAATGCTTCCAGAGAACAACTAGACTGTTCCACAGAGCCCCTTGCCCTGCCTCTCAACTCACCCCAAATGAGAAGATGCCCATGGTCCTGAGGGTGGGGTTGATGTGGGGTGCTGCCAAGAGCAACAGCCCAGAGCCTGTACACCGTAAACTTCCCTAAACTTTCACTGTGAGTTTGATAGATACTCTCATCCAGACCACAAGACAACCCCGTGAGCAAGCACTTCAGTCATCCCACTTCACAGAGGAGGAGAGTGAAGCACAAAGACGTTGACTAACTTGCTCTAGTTCACACAGCTCCTAAACAACAGGGTTGCTGTGATACTTGATTTTATAGATCAACCTGACTGCGCCATCGGCTGCCCTGGTATTTGGTCAAACGTTATTCTGTTTGTGTCTATGAGCGTGTTTCTGGAGGAGGTTCACACAGAGTAAAGCAAGGTGCCCTCCCGTAATGGGGTGGGGCTCAGCCTAGCCACCGGAGACCCGGAGAGAACGAAAAGCCTAGGTAAGAGCAAACTCCTCCTGTGTGACTGAGTGAGCTGGGATATTTCGTCTTTTTCAGCCTTCGGACTCAGACTGAAACATTGGCTCTTCTTGGGTCTCAAGCCCACCAGCTTCCAGACTGGAACGTCCACATTGTCTCTCCTAGTTCTCCAGCTTGCTGCCTGCAGAGCTTGAGGCTTCTCAGCCTCCATAATTACGTGAGTCAGCCCCCAACATGGGGATTTATTAGGAATTAACACAATTAGAAGGACTTAACACACATGATTATGGAGGCCAAGATGTTCCAAGATAAACAGGTAGATAGACAGACAGACAGACAGATAGATGGCCTATTGGTTCTGTTTCTCTGGAGAACTCTAACTCAACTGGGCTTTGAATCCAAGTATCCCTTTTTTTTATGTTCAGTTAGCCACTGTACAGTACATGATTATTTTTTGATGCAGTGTTCAATGAGTCATTAGTTAAGTATAACACCCAGTGCTTATCACAGCATGTGCCCTCCTCAATACCCGTAACTCCAAAGCAAGAACTCTTAATAATGTAACCATTCTTAAGACACGCTATATCAATGAAAAATCAGTCCCTTTCTTAAAAGTTGAATGCCTTCTGCAAGTTCTAGGATATCCAGAGTTTTATTGTTATCTTACATCTACCCTTTATTTTCCACCACTTCCAAAACTCACACATAAAATGCTCTGATCCTACTTGGCCGCCCTCAATCCCATGTTGGGACCCACAATTTCTCATCTTTGTAATCACTGCAAAGTTATCCCTGAGTCCCAAGTCCTAAAAGAAATGAGAGCCTCTGGTTTAATTCGAACTTTTTGTCAAAGCGAGCGCATAATAGGAAATCAAATACTGAGACAAGGAGGAAAGCGATTAATATCTAGGACAATAAAATTATAAAAGAACTAGAACAACTCCCATTCAGCCATCTCTAAGCTCTATGATACATAATCATACCCCTCAATCTCCATCCTCACCATCAAGATATGCAGGAAGGCAGGAGAAGAGCCGGGGTTAGAAAATGTTCAGGAAATGAACGAGGAGGAAAGCTCAGTTTACCACCTGGGTCCCTGATCATGAAACATATTCATCTCGGCCAGATCCTTCCAACGTGGTTCCTCCAGCTGAGGTGGCCTCTCAGCTTTCAATGGTAGGAATACATTATTCATGAATATACCCAGTCCTTCTGAGAGGGCCTATTTCTGGACACTCCCACTCCTTCCTTAGGTCCTCTGCTTACTATTGACTGGTTGATGCTGCACCTGCTTTAAAATACCTGGAAAGAGCAACTGAATCTATACAGTGCTTTACGGTCCACATTTCTGTATGCTCTCTGCCTCTTTTCTATGGCTGATAGGACCAGTTCTGGCTAGTGAGTTATAAACATAAATGATGGGCCATTTCCAGGCCAGAGCATTACATTGCTGGGCAGGATGCTCCAACGTTCTCCTTCCCGTTGCTAGGAAAACCACAGGGTTTTCGATGGGCTAGTCCATCGGCCTGAGTCTCGAGAAACATGGATCCGAGTTCCCAGAAGTTACATGCGATGTGAGTTGTTACAGCCACTAAAATTTGGTGACTTGTTATTATAGCAAAAAAGAATCTATCTCAAATGGTACAAGTAGTTACAACTACTTGTTTTATGCCTCAAAGGGTATATTCAGAAATTAAATGAGCTAATCTATGTTGACTTATCTGAACCACCCATGAGTTGTAGGGATGGTCACATCCTCTCTCAGCTTTGGTATTTCCAGTCTGAAGTACCATAGCATGAGAATCCATCCTGATTCCTCTACCATTATCACAGTGAGCACGTGCACACACACACACACACACACACACACCCCTTACCATTTGATGGTGTCAGCTTAGCAACCCAGTACCCTCCTTGTTACATTGGTTGAGAGTCACTTCATAGAGCTACAGAAGGGATCACACACAAAAGGAGTGACATCCTGTTTTACAACTATGTGGCTATAAAGGAGAGAATACAAAGATGAGGCATGGACTGCTGACTCAGATAATGCAGACAAACTGTGGGAGGACTGAGAGGAGCCCTGGAGTCCGGGACAGAGACAGGACTACAGCTGTGGAGCCTTAAACAAATTCCTAATCAGGAAAATCGTCAGTGGTCCCAGACCAGGTTGGCTGTCAGAATCCCTAGCTAAAAGCTGTTTAAAATGCAGATGCCGGGGCGCCTGGGTGGCACAGTCGTTAAGCGTCTGCCTTCAGCTCAGGGCGTGATCCCGGCGTTCTGGGATCGAGCCCCACATCAGGCTCCTCTGCTAGGAGCCTGCTTCTTCCTCTCCCACTCCCCCTGCTTGTGTTCCCTCTCTTGCTGGCTATCTCTATCTTTGTCAAATAAGTAAATAAAATCTTAAAAAAAAAAAAATGCGGATGCCTGCACCGCGTCCCTAACATCTGGAATCCGGATCTCTAGGAATATGCACAGGGAATATAACACGTTCATGAGCCTGCGGGAGGTTCTGATGATGACCTATAGATTAGGGGAACTAGGAAGCCCTTTCTGATTGTGCAATCTCAGAGTCTATCAATAAAGCCAGGAATATACGGAATCAGTCTTCCCAGGTGAAAACAGGTGCTAGTCTGTGCTCAGGTGATGAACTAATGAGAGGTTATGATACCTGTACTAACTAGATGAACTAATGAGAGGCTATGATAAAAGCGAATAGCAAAATCTTTGGAGACAAGGTAAGAAAAACGGCCTCTTTCAGCCAGGATGAGATGTAAGGATGAACTTCCCGGCCATGAAGATGGTCTACCAGAAACTAAGTTAGGCTGCATGTGGTAAGAACCCACATTCCCTCAATTAGCCATATTCTGTATGTCTAAGCAGGGGCAGCTTCATGTGTGTATGACCTGCGGAGGCAGAGAGGGACTCTCTCAGAAGGATCCCAGGCTTGGCTTAATGCTCTACCGTTGCTGTCTTGAAATTCTTAATAATTTTGTTTCTCAGTGTGAGTTATGACAGTGAAGTCTAATGAGACAAGGGAGCATGCATATGAGCAGAGAGGACTCACCAGGCAAACATACGCAGGCTCAGACCTTCAGGTATGGCAGGAACCTGAGCACAGATGGGTGGCAGTAATGGCCATGGCGGGGGGTGGGGGAGATGCCTTTCAGCATCTGGAGCCTATCCCTGTTACGTCTGCATAAATATGAACTCTCTGTCCTGGGAGCCAGGACAGAGACTGCTGGTGCTCGGGCAGTAAACTTTGTCTGTAAATTACTATGAAAGAAAAATGTGCACAGGAACACTGCAATACAGCATATCCAGGAGTTAGGAAGATTCTTCAAAGAGTTTAGAATCTCCAGTTTTGAAAACCACTGCAAAATAGCAGAGCAAATATCCACAGGCTTAGAACTAGAAACTGAATTTGAAGGTTGTCACATTCAAAAGAAAAGAGCAGCATTTTCATAATGAAACTTTTAGTGAACCACTTATTAGCAAGAAAGACAATTTTTTTAAGTAATCTCTATACTCAACATAGGGCTCAAACCTACAACCCCAAGATCAAGAGTCGTATGCTCCACTGACTAAGCTAGCCAGGTGACCCCAGAAAGGCCATTCTTAAATTAATTTTTTCCTTGTATGATGGAACACATTGGACTACATAAACAAATGATTTGAATTCTATACAAATCCTGAAGGTTGATCAGCTGCTCACAGGACCCCTACAGGTTACAGGAGATGTCAGAGAAAATATTAAAATGCTCTTATGTAAATTTACTTTAAAATTAAATTCAAACTTACACAAGACTGATCTGTATGAAGAGTTAAATCTTTTTAGAAAAATGTTAAGCAAGAATCATTAGCTCTAGACATCCTAGAGTCTGTATTCCAAAATAATTTTTTAGAAACTTATCCTAAAGCTGTTATACCCATAAGATACTCTTCAACTCCTATAACAACTCCAGTAACCCTAGTAACTCAGCAGAAAGATCCTTCTCAAAATTAAAATTTATCAAACATTATTTGTGATTTTGTACTTGTAAAAGAGATCGCTTTCAATTATATCAATTGAAAATGAAATTGCTAAGAGTATAAATTTTGATAATCTCATAACTGAATTAGCAAAAAAGAGAGCCAGAAAAATCTTACAGCCAATCAAGATATTACACCAATAAAGTATTTTTACTATAGTATATAAAATTATGACCACAAACATATTTTTTACTATTTATCATTTTTGTTATTCCTGTATCACAGTTACACCACTGATTAATAAGTAGTAAAATATTTTTAAAGGAAAAGGTTAATAATTTAATATCTTTAATTGTACTTTTTTGAACAAGCAGCCCCACATTTTTAATTTGCCCTGGGCCCTAACTGTCACATCCTGCCTGAGGGGAAACTATTCTGAGGCTTTGCTGGAAACTTCAGCGTAGGTCTGAGATCCCCATCTTGCCCAGGATTTTTAGTGATTTCAGCAAGTATAAGAGAGTCCACTGTATCCTATAACCCAGAGACCAGGAGCATTATAGCTGCTACATCCTCAGTGTCTACATTCTTAGGAGTTCTAGGACATCCTTGACTTTGTGTTTCTCCTTTTGGACTAAGGCCCTCATCTCCTGCAACAGAAGGAACTATATTTCAAGCTTTCACCCAGTGATTCATGAGTGCAACATCTTTAAATAAAAACAGGACAGGGAGGGGAGAAAGCATCAGACTTCTTTGAATTTGGGCCAGTGTTTCCAAATGCAAAATACTCAACAGCCAATTTCCCCTGGCTTTGTAGATAAACAACAAGATGACCTTTTATGTCAGAAAGGAGCAATGAAATTTCCATTTCCTTGTGGAATGTTGGGTTTGGAACCAACTTTTTCTGTGTTCCTTCTCAAGATAACAACCCCCAAAATGCCCCAATAAATGCAAATTATGGGATTCTGTGGCTAATTCAGATGTTCAAACAAACAATCTTGTCTCTTTTCCAAACAAAATATTACAAACACATCTTTAGGAACTTTTCCATGCAGGAGTGGAAATCTTCCCTTTCCCTGTAATGTTGCATCTTCAGGCTCCTGGGAAACGATGCTCTGTCCAGTAACTGGGTAGTGTAAAAGCACGGCATGCCCCCCCCACTCTTCTTCCAGTCATTTCAGAATGAACTGAGACCATTTCCCTGAATCCCTTTGGGGACAGGCTGGGTTGGGGGGTGCGGTGAGCCATTCCCCTAGTGGAAAAAAATGAAGCCAATATAGCCATCATCCATTCTCTACAGAACTTTTGATCCACTTTCTCCTTTTTCACTGTTCCCAAAGTTCCCTAAGAATAAAATCATGTTTCCCAGGCCCCAGCAGTCTGGAGATAAAACCAGGATGGCTCTAAGAGTCATGTTCCCAGCCTCCTTTAAGAAATCCGCTGCCCTTGCTGATTCTAACATTCAGGGGGTTCTGATTATTCTTTTTACAAGGTTGCTTTAAATAACAACTCTTTAGAGTGAGCTTTAAATAGAACACGAGATGCAAAATTTTGGTTTACATGCAATCTTCCAAGACTGGGTCAGTATATGCTAGCAGGTCCACTCAATGATCACTTTGCTTTTAAACTCCCACAAAATAATTAGTTCAATAATACAATATTAAGAAAAAAAAACTTTTTAAAACGTTTTTGTGCTTCTGTTTAGTTTGCCTTTAAAATAGCCCAGGCACAAAAGCTCTTTAACAGAGTTGAAAACGTGAGGAAGCTCTCTGCCTAAACACCCAATAGGGGAGAGAAAAAGAGGAGACAGGAGATCTTGATGTTGATCTTGACCTTGAGAATATGAGAAAAAATGAATAAAAGTGGATTGAGTGGCTGCGTGTGTTACTCTAACTCCACGATGGAGTGACGATCTTGACATTCATTCCATCTCATCATCAACGTCAACACTCCCTGCAAACCCACTGGACCAAAAACCTTCTATGATCCTACCATCGTTAACACATAAGCAGTGATTCAGGTACTGTTGAAACTACAATGTCCATCTATGGAATTGCCAGAGGTAAGTGGACTCAAGACGGGCAACCGGCATTGCCGTGACCATGTGAGTTCCATGCAACCAGACATGGGAACAGTGCTTGGCCCGGAGCAACTCCAGAGCATCTACTCATAGGGTGAAGGAGTGGATGGAATTTTAAAGAGCTTACCATCCAGTTGAACGTGGACAAACTCCACCCAACATTTGGATTCAAAGAGCAACAGATGAGTGGGTCAGACAACAGCTGTGTCCGCTCGAGGAAAACAGAGCTTGTAACGTGTTTCAGAAGGATGAAGCTCAGAACCTCACGCAGGGGTGGCTCCAGACAGGCCTTCGTTTGCCTGCTTGTCAGATAGAGAAGAGGGATGGAGAGGGTCCCTGGGGAATGCAGTGAGGACGAACTCACGGTGGCAGTACCGCACTGATGCCACACAAATCACACTGCTGGTGGGACTTCTGCTGCCTCCATGTAGCACTGCCCGAACCTCCTAAGGTCCAGAAGTAACAACAAAATCATGATGAAACCGTTCCGTTTGTGAAAATCTGGGGAACATACACAACACAGGAAACCACCTTCAGAACTAGCATTCCAGCTGCCCCACCAATGGTAGAGAGAAGAGGTCGAAAGGAAGGAGCCTTCCGTCCCAACTGCGATTGAGCAAAGTTCACTACACATGAGCCAAACTGCCCCAGTGAGCTGAGTTGGAACATCTATGAACGGCTGGAGGATGGACCTTCTAAACTGGCCTTTTCTGAGGACGGGCTGCTTTTTTAACCAGAAAATTGTCCTGTTCTTGAATAATATGTAATCAATCTCTGTTTTTCTTTCTTTTTCCCTCTTTTTGCTTTAGTAGCTAATAAATCATTTTAAACAAATACTTTAGCAGGCATAGGAGGCTGTCATGTTCTGTCCTAGCTGGGCACCCAGGCAAAAACTCTGTTTACCAAAAACATTTCTGATTGGAGCCACAACGCCCATCCCTGCACTCTTCAATGACTTGCCGTGGCAAAACAGCCTTTAGATGGGAACAATGCAAAATATTCACATTGACATGTCTGTCTCACACGCATGCACGCACGCAGATGGCAAGAATCACATTATGCCTCGTTTAGTTGGTTCACTTTTTTACCATACCATGATGACACTGGGAAACTGGAAGAAGGACCTGGAACCGGACCGTCCTTAACAGCCTCCTATCACAGCCCATGTGAACTGAAGTTCGGAAGGCGAGGACTGACCTCCCCTAAGAAAAGAAATGTTGGCTCACTCCTCTAAAGAGAGGTTGGGGAAACAGCTATTTTACAGTCTTGTGTTCCTAGTTATCAAGCTTCTCTTATTTTCTTTATACCAAAATGTGTCATCTTTGCATGACGCAGGAAGTAAGACAGGAAGTAAGGTAGAAGGTTGAAAAGCCTGACAACTCAGGAAAAAAAAAATTCGGTCTCTTCCCATGAAATTTTTCCTGCCGGCCTAACTGCCACTTACCTGTTTGCAGTGCTGTGTCACCTCCCCCTTTGTGAAAATAGTTGACATTTCAGTACCTCGAAGGACACAAAACCACAAGGAGAAAAACCTGAGGGATTCTCTAAGGCTGATCATTCACTCTATTCAAAGGGTTAGCCAGGAGGGTCCCTTAAAACGACAAGCTCACTGTGTGCCTTTAAAGTGGAATTCAATTACAAAAATTAAGTCCGCACAGACAAGCTCACGCTTCCAGGAATGTGGCCACTGCATAGTAGGAAGTGGACCCATAACGTTATTTAGTTTTGGTTTATTTTGTGAGAGCTAAAATGCAAAAGAATAAACTCTAAAACAAAAGTTCTGTGGTCATCTTCTCATTTAGAAAAACCATAGTGGTTATTGCTGGGGAGCCTCTCCCACCCCAGGGCCTTTTCCCTGCTATGCCTTCAGCCTAAAACACTTTTGTCCCCAGATGTATGAATCACTGATCCTTCACTTCATCCAGGTCTCTATCCAAATGCTCCAGAGAATCTTCCCTGATCTTTCAAACTAAAGTGCTTTTTCCCATCTCGCCTATCCCGAATGCTGATTTCTATTCATCCTGCTTACCACCCCTCAGCTTATCGAATCTCTTCAGCCATTAGCAGTTCCCTGACTAAAATATATGCTCCATGAAGACAGCATTTTTTTTCCTGTTTTGTTCACTAGTCTTATTTTTAGTCTGGCACACATAGGTCAATAAATATTGAATGCACGAGTGAATGAAAGGAACAAGCAAGCACATGAGTACTTGGCCGTGTCTCGTGTACATTCTGGAGAACCTTCAGAATCTTGTCCTGCCACACATCTGTGGCTATCTTCAAATGTGACGTTCTCGTCATGTGAAGAGCTCTCTCCTTTGTCAAGTCTCTCCTAGATGTAAGTGGGGACTGAACAGGTTGCATAATCCCTCCAGCCTCTGCTACATGCCAGACAACACGCATGAACACACAGGGAATGGCTAAATGGTATAATAAGAGTGAGGGTGAAAGCAAATGGCAAATGTGAGCCCACTCGGGGCCATGTTCTAAAGGATAAATCAGGGTAACCAGACTGGGATGAAGACAGGGGCATTTCGGGACAAGAAAACAAAAGACATGGAGGTATTAGAACAAGAGAAATGATGAAAAGATCAGGAAGGAAACGAGATAAAAGATAAGACAAAAAGAGGAAGAACAGTAAATGAAATTTGAGGTTCTTGAACGAATGAAAAGTCTTCTGTTAACAGTCTAGCTTCCCCGTTGCCTATAGCTCAGACAGACTATTCTGTGATGAGCCCCCCTAGCATACTAGGTGCTGTGGCCGCCACTGCCTGTCCGGGTTATAGCTGCCAGCAGCCCTCGTGGAAAGGCTGGAGGCTGGCCCCACCAAGGCTGAGTGCAAGGGACAGAGACAGCTGCCAGTGCAGCCAGTCCTGAAACTGTCAGATGGAGATAAGCCTCACCTGGCAGATTCACCAGACTTTCGCCACCATGAATTTGATGATAACCTTGGTAGAGTTTCATTTTCTGGTTTGTGAGCAAAGAGAGACAAGAACTGATATAGAGAGTCATTTGAGCAGTCAAGTTTCCCTGCAGTTCACTTCAGGCCTGGACATGTCCAGCCCATCGTTTTATACCTGATTTTTTAAAGAAACCCTAAGCCAACTAGAAAAAAAGCCTATCATGTATCAGACATGATACCCCATGCTCTTGAAAATATTATCTCAATCAGACTGAATGATAGCCCTGGGAGGCCATTATACACATTCTTCATCTTACAGGTGAGCAGACGGAGGGTCTGAAGAGGTACCATGACTTTCCCAAGAACATAGAACTATCGAGTAAAGGTAAGCCTCAAGCTAAACATGTCTGACCTTCAAAGACCTGACTTACATCCACTGATAGCCAGCTACCTGGGTGTAAGAAACTTATCTACGGGCGGAGGTATTTATTTGACCAAATACGAACTCAAGCCATTATTTGAGAGAATGGATGTAAGTGTTCTTGTAATGGGAACACCATTTTAGTCCTCATAAAACTCCAGAACCTTGGTGTCTTATTTCCCGCAGCCTAATACCCCCTGTCTGCTAATGCGTCTTCAAGACCCAGGCCAAGTCCCAGGGCCTGAATCTACCCATTGCCTTGCTCTTCAGTCAAAATATACAGGCCTAGGGGCACCTGGGTGGTTCAGTCAGTTAAGCATCTGCCTTCGGCTCAGGTCATGATCCTGGAGCCCTGGGAACATGCACTCTCTCTCTAATAAATAAAATATTAATATACATATATATATTTTTTCCACAGGCCTAGACAATAGAATAATAGGCATCCATTTAAAACAATGTTCCTAAGGAGTTTTTAATGATGAGGAAAATGCTTTTGAAACAAAGTAAGTGAAACAAAACAGATTCAAAATCTAGACACCATAGGTCTTAAATACATAAGAATAAATAGGTATGCCATGATAGAGTAACTAGGAATGCACATGCGCACTTACTGTAAGCAACTAGAAAATCAAGAAAAAGTGCACAAACAATGGTTTCTGAATACTGAACAACAGTCATCGTAGGACTATGATCTCTGGGGAAAAAAAGAAAAAGAAAAAGAAAAATGGTAAGACCTTTTTTTGTCCTAGCTCTTGAGTGGAGGAACCTTACAGACCATAGACAGGAGAAGATTCCCAAGCAGGTTGGCAGTCTTGCTGGATTAAGATACAGAGATCTGAACTGAGAAGGCTGAGACAGCTGAACTTTGTGGGGGCAAAATTCCAGAGAAGACAGAACTATACAGAGAAAGAGCTTTAGAAAACTCGTAAGAATCCCCTTGAGCTTGTTGCCAAATACTAAGGTATGTAATAATAGGGTGAAACCCCCCAAAGCCAAGAAAATAATGGCTAGGGATCTGTAAGCTGAATACTCTCCAGATCTGAAAGGGCTGAGAGAAATTTAAGTTCTGACCAGCCAGAGTAGTGACTCATCATTGATCACCATTCAGTATGGATCTACAAGAGCCATGCCCTGGTCATGGGGCTAAACTACATCCAGGGTAAAGACTACCGCAGAATTGACAAAAAAAACTGAAAACAAGCCTTGAAAGGAATAGGCAAGCAATAGAACTCCCTGCCAGGACAAAGCCTGGCCCTTCTTAAAGGAAAAACACAAAACAAAAAACAAAGCTTCAGTGTTACAGATTGAATTGTGCTTCACCCAAATTTATATGTTGAACCCCTAGCCTCCAATGTGACTATATTTGGAGATAAAGCCTTTTTAAAGGTAATTAAGGTTAAATGAGACCATAAGCCCTAATCCAATATTGCTAGTGTCTTTATAAGAAAAAGAGGAGACGTCAGGAAAGCAGGTACACAAAGGAAAGGCCATGTGACTCAAGTGGAGAAAAATCAATCAAATGAAACACATCCAGAAATGATGGAAGTGGCAGATAAGAATTTTAAAATATCTCTTATAAACATGATCAAAAAATAAAGAATAACATGAACATAAGTACAGATATTTAAAAGACATAAGGAAAAGAATGAAATGGAACCTCAAAGCATGAGAAATAGATCAAAAATGAAAAATTTACCAAATGTAACTGTATTAGTCAGGGTTCTCCAGAGACAGAGAATCGATAAGATATATACCAAGAGAGGGAGTTTTGGTTTTTTGTTTGTTTGAATTTTGGTTTGGGTTTTTTTTTTTTTTTTTTTTTTGGTATGCTCCACGCTGGGTGTGGAGCCCAACTCAGGGCTTGACCTCACCACACTGAGATCAAGACCTGAGCTGAGATCAAGAGCTGGATGCTTAACTGACTGAGCCACCCAGGTGCCCAGAGAGAGATTTATTTTAAAGAATTGCTTCATATCAGTATGGAGGCCAGCAAGTCCAAAATCTGCAGGGCGGGCAGGCAGCCTGGAGACCCAAGGAAGAGTCAATATTGCAACTCATGTATCGGGTTGTCTGCTGCCAGAATTCTTTCTAGCTCAGGGGAGGTCAATCTTTGTTCTGTTAAGGTTTTTAACTGATGGGATGAGGCCCACCTTCATTATGGAGGACAATCTGTCCTTCTCAAACCTCATCACTTCTTCAGCATTATATCAAGAAGACATAATCCTAAATGTATATATGTACCCAATAAGAAAGCTTCAAATTACATGAAGCTTCAAATAACCTAAACAGACCAACAGGAAAAATGGAAAAATCTAGAATTATGGTTAGAGATATTAACACTCCTCTCTCATTAATTCAAGTAGCAAAAAAAAAAAATCAGTAAGGATATAAGAAATGTGAGCAACACTTTGAACCAACTTGACCTAACTGACAGTTATAGAGACTACCCAACAACAACAACAAAATATGCATTGTTTCCAAGTGCTCATGGAAATTTTACTGAGATAGGTCATCTTCTGGGCCATAAAATAAATTTCAATACGTTTAAAGGAATTGAAATCATGCAGGGTATGTTTTCTGACCACACTGAAGTTAAGTCAGTAATAAATAATAGAAAATGTCTGGAAAATCTTCAAATATTTAGAAATTAAACAAAGACACTTCTAAATAACTCATGGGCCAAAGAAGAAATTACCAAGGAAACTAGAAAATATTTTGAACTGAATGAAAAGAAAAACCAACATATCAAAACTGTAGGATATCGCTGAAGCCATGCTTAGAGAAGAATTCATCATTTTAAATATGTGTACAAGAAAAGAAGAGCAATTTTAAATCAAAGATCTAAACTTCTGCATTAAAAGCTAGAAAAGGAAATGATAAATCCAAAATAAGTGGAAAAAGTGAGATGAAGAATGAAAACTAATGAAATAAAAAAGCAACCCAAAGAATAGAGAAAATCAATGACCCCAAAGTCTAGTTCTTTAAAAGGATACAAACAAATTAAATTTTTAAAAAGAATGCTCCAAAATGCTAACGTGTTTTTCTTCGTTAGATTACAATTGTTTAATTTTATTATTTATATTTCGTGTTTTCTAAATATTTTTAATGAACACAAAATTGGATCCTAATCGGAAAATCAAGACACTATTTTTTAAATTGCCACACCATGTTAATTTCAGAAGCATCATACTGCCTTGCTCTCCAAGAAAAGACAGTTGTCCTTCCTAAAGTCTGTTGAGTAAGTAATGTTTGAAAGACAGCACCTCCCACCCAAGTTTCCACCAAAAAGAAGAGAGCCCTACTCTTCTCCAGATGGCTCCAGCCCAGAATGAACACTTCTGTTTCTGACTACCACATACTTTCATCTCCTGGAGAGCCTGAAATCCAACCAGTCCATGTAACCCACCAGTCCTTTAAAGTAGAATTGATTTCCTACTCTGCCTTGTCCTCCTCCTCCCACTACCTTACTAAGTAAAGTCGGCTTCTTCCTCACCTACATAGCCCCCCCCCATCACCTTGTACTCCCCGTACCCACTGCAGGTAAGACCTGCTGTTTCCCACCCTCTGCCTCAGAACACTTGTTAAATCGCACTTGAGAGGAGGATGCCCCACCGTATGCAGCAACCCATCTTCATCAGCATCAGATGTGATACTATGACCTAATTCCCATTTTGCAACTTGTATCTATTTCCAGTTGGTCAGAATCTTGAGAAAAGGAGAGGCCTTGCCTACCCTCCCTTTCAATATATTGCTGGATCCATAATCTGTTTCTATGAGATAACATAGCCTTTGATTAAACCATTAACATGTGACAAATGAATCCAACTGTATTACAAGTGCATGACATAGCCTCACTGATGCGGCTAGGGAAGAAAGGAACAGATCTAAACAACCCTGGAAAACAAGGTTTTATCCAGATGCTGTAAAGTTGAAGACCTAAAGACCTGTCAATAACACAATATTCTAGTTGGTAAATTTGTTCCTCCCAGGAGCACAGGTTAGGATGCCTACATATTTACTAGGATTGGGCAATAAATATATTGCACATAATGACAGCCAGGTTTTTCATATCAAAGAAAGAAGAAATGAAAGAGAAATCTAAAATGAGCCTCTGAAAGCTATAGAACACTTATGAAAGAAATTGAGGAAGACACAAAGAAACGGAAAAATATTCCATGCTCATGGGTTGGAAGAACAAATACTGTTAAAATGTCTATGCTACACAAAGCAATCTACACATTCAATGCAATCCCTATCAAAATAGGGACAAAGCTGGAACAAACAATCCTAAAATTTGTATGGAACCAGAAAAGACCCCAAATAGCCAAAGTAATGTTGAAAAAGAAAACCAAAGCTGGAGGCATCACAATTCCGGACTTCAGGCTGTATTACAAAGCTGTAATCATCAAGACAGTAATGGCACTGGCACAAAAACAGACACGTAAATCAGTGGAACAGAAAAGAGAACCCAGAAAGGGACCTCAACTCTATGGTCAACTAATCTTTGACAAAGCAAGAAAGAATATCCAATGGAAAAAAACAGAGTCTTTTCAACAAATGGTGTTGGGAAAATTGGACAAACAAATGCAGAATAATGAAACTGGACCACTTTCTTACACCATACACAAAAATAAACTCCAAATGGATGAAAGACCTAAATGTGAGACAGGAATCCATCAAAATCCTAGAGGACAACATAGGCAGCAACCTCTTTGACCTCGGCCACAGCAACTTCTTGACAGACACGTCTCCAAAGGCAAGGGAAACAAAAGCAAAAATGAAGTATTGGGACTTCACCAGGATAAAAAGCTTTTGCACAGCAAAGGAAACAATCAACAAAACTAAAAGGCAACCTAGAGAATGGGAGAAGATATTTGCAAATGACGTATCTGATAAAGGGTTACTATCCAAAATCTATAAAGAACTTACCAAACTCAACACCCAAAGAACAAATAATCCAATCAAGAAATGGGCAGAAGACATGAAGAGACATTTCTCCAAAGAAATGGACTAACAGACACGTGAAAAAATGCTCAACGTCACTTGGCATCAGGGAAATACAAATCAAAACCACAATGAGATAGACCTCACACCAGTCAGGTGTGGCTAAAATTAACAAGTCAGGAAACAACAGATGTTGGTGAGGATGTGGAGAAAGGGGAACCCTCCTACACTGTTGGTGGGAATAAAAACTGGTACAGCCACTCTGGACAAGAGTATGGAGGTTCCTCAAAAAGTTAAAAATAGAACTACCCTATGACCCAGCAATTGCACTACTAGGTGTTTATCCAAAGGATACAAGCATAGTGATTCGAAGAGGCACCCATACCCCAATGTTTATAGCAGCAATGTCCACAACAGCCAAACTAAGGAAAGAGTCTAGATGTCCATAAACAGATGAATGGATAAAGATGTGGTATGTACACACACACACACACACACAGTGGAATATTACTCAGCCATCAAAAAGAGTGAAATCTTACAATTTGCAAAGACATGGATAGAACTAGGGTATTTTACTAATCAAAATATGTCAGGCAGAGAAAAACAAATACCATATGATTTCACTCATATGTGGACTTTAAGAAACAAAACAGATGAACATAGACAAAGAGAAGGAAAAATAAAATAAGATAAAAACAGAAAGGGAGGAAAAACCATAAGAGACTCTTAGCTACAGGAAACAAACTGAGGGTTGCTGGAGGGGAGGTGGGTGGAGGGATGGGGTAACTAGGTGACGGGCGTTAAGGAGGGCACATGATGTCATGAGCACTGGGTGTTATATGCAACTGATGAATCACTAAATTCTACCCCTGAAACTAATAATACACTATATGTTAACTAACCTGAATTTAAATTTTAAAAAATTACCAAAAAATAATAAAATGAGCCCCATGGCACTGGATTTGAGTCAGTGATATCAGTAGAAACACATGTTTTATTCAAACATCTATACAAATGGATACATAAATAAATCTAGATATGGACTCTTACAAGTGTATATGTGTGTATGCTGTATAATTTCCCAGCTCTTCCTACTGAGAAGGCCTAAGAGCAGTGACATCCCAACAGCAATGAATACAAATAATACCCAGATCTTGGTTTCTAAAGGCCATTTCCCAATAAAAAGAAATGATTGATTTTGGGTCTGGAATC
Source organism: Ailuropoda melanoleuca (assembly GCF_002007445.2). Lineage (NCBI taxonomy): Eukaryota > Metazoa > Chordata > Mammalia > Carnivora > Ursidae > Ailuropoda > Ailuropoda melanoleuca. The sequence goes on along the minus strand of NC_048223.1, from coordinate 110,951,827 downwards.
TAAAAGAACTCATAGTGCCAGAAAATAAGAAAGTACTTAAATAAAAGAAGTAAAATAAGCTGGTCCTATGACAAATACTGCATGATTCCATTTATATGAAGTATCTAAAATAGTCAAGTTCACAGAATCAAAGAACAGAATGGTGGTTACCAAAGGTGAAGGGGGCGGGAAATGAGGACTTACTAATTATCAGGCATGAAGTGTCAGTCAAGCCAAGAAAAATAAGCCCTAGAGATCTGTTGTACAACCTTGGGCCCATTGTCAACAATAATGTATTGTAGACTTAAAAAAAATTGTTCGAAGGGTAGATCTCATGTTAAGTGTTCTTACTATAGTTTAAAAAAATATAAAGCATGTCAAAGGACACAAGAATGTACCTGAAAGAGCTCCCAAAAGCCAAACTTGAAAAATATGAGCAACAAAATAATAACAAGAATATGGGACTATAATCCAAAGAATAAAGATCCACTATTCCATACTGATTTAAGTAAATGAATAAGACAAGTCTTTTTATGGAAAAATTCCAATACAAAAAAAAAAAAAAGAAGGAAAGAGAGAAATAGAAAAACACTATGAGAACACCAAAGCAATAACTGCTACAGCTGACATTCTCTGATGAATGCTAAAATTAAGGGGTGACACTTTAAGGAGAAACAGAATATCTGCATAGTCTCAAAGTATGTTCCCTAAAATAGGTATTAATTACCGTGGAGGTTTTAATATATCCACATATCCTCTGATACCTCTCCCTCCAGGAGATGCAGCTTCCTTTCCCTTATCTTGAGTGATGGCTGGACTTAGTGACTCACTTCTAAGGACAGAGTACAGAAAGGGAAGAACAGTAACTTTGTAGTGCAGCAACTGGGCAGATGCTGCCTTCACTAAGTGATGAAAACGACTATCACAAGGACTACATCCCACTGATCCGCTGTACCTGTGATAGGATGTAATGAGGAGGTATCACCTCTGTGATATTCTTTCCCAATATCCATGACGTCGGCCGAAGTATGAGAAAATCGCAGGCAACGCCAAATTGAGGGACACTCTCCAGAATTCCTGACCAACACTCATCAAAAGTGTCAAAGTCATCAACGACAGAGATGAAATGCAACAAGAATGTTCAAACTACATGGGGCGCCTGGGTGGCTCAGTCCATTAAGCGTCCTCCTCTTGATTTCAGCTCAGGTTATGATTTCAGGGTCCTGGGATCAAGCCCCCGGTTGGGCTCCCCGCTCAACGGGGAGTCTGCTTGTCCCTCTGCCTCTCCCTTGCTCAGTCTCTCTCTCTCTCTCTCTCAAATAAAGAAAATCTTTAAAAAAGATTTTCTTTATTTGAGAATGTTCCAACTACAAATAAATGCAATAACAGATGAACGGCATTAACATGCTATTAAACCAAATAAACCAGAATCACATGAAAGTATAATTCCATTTATATAAAGTTCAAAAATGGGCAAAACTGATCTAAGGCATTAGAACTAAGAACAGTGGGTCCCCTGTGGTGGAGGAGGGAGAGAAAGGAAGGGCAGACGTTGACTGGAAGAGAACATGAGGGAGGTTTCTGGCTGATGATATTATTCTGCGTTTTGATCTGAGAGTTGATTAGACCGATGTGTTGTGAATATTCATCAAGTGATACAGGATTTGTGTACTTTCTAAATGTATGTTATACATAACAATAAGTTTCCAGGGAGGGGAGGGAGCCACATACATGCTTCCAAAAGGAGGACTGTGGGGGAGGAAACAGGTCAGCAAGAGAGATGTGAGCACCCTCCCAGATACGCTTTCCTAATCAAATGGCAGCCCAGAGGCTGTGTGTGGAGCCAGTCAGTGGCAACAAACTGGTAGAAAATAGAAATTCCCAATCACCCCGGATGCAGATCTCTGGCTAGGTGCAGCTCCTTTTAGAGTTGAGTCCTTGGCTCAGTTCCCATCAACATTCTCAGTTCTCTCGCTCCCTTTCCCTCTCTAGCTCTAGAACGCCAGAACAGAATTGGAGGGAGACTGCTCTCACTGGACTCCCTCCATCCTGTACTGTGTCTCCTAACCGCCTCACCAAGTCAGGCTGCCAAGGTCTCACAAGAAGCTTCGTGGGGAAAGGCAGCACCAGGGAGGTCATCTCTAAAGGCTGGAGAACATGGAGGCTGGCCACCAATGTGTCCGCTCGAGCCCTTCCTGGGATGAACAAATGTGAGGACATTGGGAAAACACAAAGTTCTTTTTGTCAGCAAGAAACTTGAAGCTCCGTCCTTCACCTTGCTATCAATCAAAGTATCCTGGTGATTTCATCTCTAGATAAATATTCACCCTAGTGACACTCGTGTCTTGTCTCCGACCATAAAGTCAAGATTTAAGAACCATGCGATGCAGGAAGCTTGGGGATTAATTAGGATTGTCTAGAATTTGTCCTTAGATCACCAGCTAAGTTCTGATTTAATGCCAAGTTTTTTCAAGTTGGGGGGACACTCAGAACCATGTGACTCGTCTGTAGTAAACTTGAGTTGACCCTCTGTGCCTCCCTTAGACCATCTGTCTTTAAAATGTCCCCTGCACTGTCTGGCCTCCCCTGGCATTTCATGAGTCAGAATGTCCAAAGGACTGAGCTGCTTCCCAAATTACCAACACACTGGTGACCACGTCAAATCTTCACTTAGCACTTACTGACATAGCTTCCTGGCCATTCTGTATATCCTTCCAGATCATGCTCAGGATTCACCTTCCCTATCACCCCTTCCCTCACCCTGCCCTGACTCAACACTCGAGACACCCTTCCCACAACACCTGTGCCCCTGTACATAGTTCTTCCATTGCAGGGCTCACATGGTGGTATAACTCCTTTCGTGGCTTTCTCCCCTACCAGACCTTGACCTTTACCAGGGTGGGGACAATAGCTTCTGAATCATGTTATCCACAGCTCCCTACACAGTGCTTAGTATCTTTATTGCTTTTTCTGATAACACATGTAATACAAGGTAATAAATTCAAGTAACAAAATAAAATTCAAATGCCACAGACATCAAGTGGAGACAATGAAATTGCTCCCAGAATCTTCTGTCATAAGAAAACCACTGCAAGTTTGGTGTATATTCTGTCAACAATTAGTGTATAAAAAAATAGATAAATTATTGGGGCGCCTGGGTGGCACAGCGGTTAAGCGTCTGCCTTCGGCTCAGGGCGTGATCCTGGCGTTATGGGATCGAGCCCCACATCAGGCTCCTCTGCTATGAGCCTGCTTCTTCCTCTCCCACTCCCCCTGCTTGTGTTCCCTCTCTCGCTGGCTGTCTCTATCTCTGTCAAATAAATAAATAAAATCTTTAAAAAAATAGATAAATTATTAACATCATAATTTTTCCTAAAGATGAAATCACTGCCTACATGCTTTTTTGCAACTTGCTTTCATCATGAAACAGCCTAAGACAGAGGCACACTTCCTTCAATAAGCACATGGCTCTACGCTGTTCATTTTAATAGCTGCGTAATGTTCCACTGTGGGGAGATACCTGTCATTTATTTACCCACTCCCCTACGGAAGGACTTTTGCATTATATTCACTTGCCCTGCTATACAAAAAGTACCACCATGCACCTTTTTTATGCATATTTCCTTATGTCCAAAAGGGGTCTTTTTCCAGAATAGCTTCTAGAAGTTGAAATGCTGAGTCCTTACCACCTTTGTCTCCCTCTGCAGAGAACCAATGCAGTGTCCATAACCACCAGTGTCTCAGAAGTGATCGTTGACTGACCAAACAATGGGAGTCGATAAAAGAAATGGTCCTAAGAAGACAAGTTCTATTTCTTGTGTAAATAGCTTTAGCAAACTGCCCCTTAGTTGTGAAGGCTTATAATACACTCCCCCCGTAGGCTGAAGGCAAAGTTCGTATCTAATTTGGTTTGGTTCAATTCACCAAATTTTTTTTTTATTATGTTATGTTAGTCACCACACAGTACTTCATTAGTTCCCGATGTAGTGTTCCATGATTCATCGGTTGCTCACAACACCCAGTGCTCCTTGCAATACGTGCCGTCCTTAATACCCATCATTGGGCTAGCCCATCCCCCTGCCCCCCGCTGCCCTCTGAAACCCTCGTTTGTGTCCCAAATATTTTCTGATCCTACCCTAAGCTAGAAGCAGGGGATGAAATTATCAGCAGTAATTTCTGGTGAAAAGTTGATGGCTCCTGATGAAATAGGGAACATCCTTTATTAGTTAATTTCCCTTCTGCCTCCTCTGCCAGGAAGTTCAACACTCAGCGATGATAAGAACTCTCTTCAGCTTTGGGTTTCTGCTATTTGCTGTCACCCTTCTTAGAATTCCATTCCATTGCTTGTTATATTTATTTTTTTTACCTGTAATTCTAAAGTTCTATTCCAGATGCATTTTGTTGCAAAATACCTCAAATTGATGTTAAGGGTAATTACAGTAACTAAGTTCTTTACAAGGAATTTACATGTGTTATTTTATTTAATCCTTATTTTTTTTTAAGTTGTAACAAGGTAGAACAAGAATAATCACTGTTATCTCAAAGTTTTGGTAAGCTGAGGATCAGAAAGATTAAGTGACTCACTCAAGACAACACAGCCAGGAAAACATAGATTTGAGAATCTAAGTGGGGTCTCAGGATTTTATCATGGAAAATAATTAATGAAAACTAAAGTGAACTATGCACTGAGTCATATGAACACCTATCTTCTTCCTTCCCCTTTACAGTTAAATACACTCACTCTCTCTCACCCAGACGTCTACATTCTCAAAGGAAACAAAAAAAAGTTCTTGAGGGAGGGGCAGGGGAAGCAGAATCTTACCTCAGTGAGGGGTGTGTCAAGATTAACACAGCCACCAACCAGCACCACCATACGTGTCACTGTCTTCAACCTTCATTTCTCATTTTGCACCAAGACACAATTATTCCTCTAATGTCTATTATGATTCCTGCGCAATTCTTCCAGAATCTTCCAGAAACATTAAATTACATGACAGAAGGAGTGAGGAAGAAGGGAGGTTGGGTGAGGAGAATATATGTAGAGAAGAGGGTGGAGGAAGGGAGAGACAGAGACAGAGACAGAGAAACATTAACTGTTGAATAGATTAAGCCAATGAAAGATTCTTTCCAGTGTCAAATAAAAGCCCTCCCTTTTCTTCCTAGCTTTGCTTTGCTTTTCTACTGTGATAGAGTGGGGAGGACTGTGCTTCTTATACTGTTGCAAAACAAGGAGAACCATGAGCTACATTTCACAATGTATGGAGCAATTTCATGTCATTTTGAAGTTGTATTAGAGTTCCAACAGCTACAGTTTTTTTTCGCTGGGGAGAGCTTGAGAGGCAAGGACCCTACACCCTTCCGAACACCACCTATTTATGACCCATATCCTGGGCATTTCACAGGTTAGTCTGTATTGATTTTCCACACAAACCTCTCTGAATAGTGACAGCGCTTTCCCCTGCTCCCCTGCTAAACCCTGGTATCACTGCAGTGACTTCTGGAACCCATGGATCATTCTCTAGCTGAGACCTTCCAATGTGTTGCCCCCATCCGCTCCCTAGCTGATGACAAGCCCTGGTACCACAGTGCCTTGTGACCACTGTTTGCTGCCCCAGCACTGTGGACACGAGCTGGTATCTGATGGGGATGGCTCATTTTATATGTCAGCTTGACTGGCTAAGGGATACTCAGACGGCTGATAAAATGTGATTTCTGAGTGGGACTGTGAGGGTGTGTCCAGAAGAGAGTAGCCTTTGAATCAGGAGACTAAATAGATACTCCCTCACCAAGAAGGTGGGCAACATTCGATCCGTGGAGCCCTGAATGAACAAAAGGGCAGAGGAAGGGCAAATTCACGCTGTCTCTACTTGCACTGAGATGTCCATCTTCTCTTACCCTCCAACACTGGCACTTCTGGTTTTGGGACTTTCAGACTGAGACCAGCACTCACACCTTGGCCTCCTGGTTCAGGCCTGTGGACCCAGAATGAATTACACCACTAGCTTTCTTGGATCTCCAGTTTGCAGGGGGCACATGGTGGGGCTTCTTAGCCTCCATAACTATGTGGGCCAATTCCTAAAATAAATCTCTTCATCTCTGTCTATACCACCGACATCAACTACATCATTACTCATCTGTATCTAAGTCCTATTGGCTCTGTTTCTTTATAGAACCCTAATACACTGACCGACCAACAGGAGCTGTGGGAAAAGAACAATGCCAAAAGATCTCCACTTTGAAGGGGTTTCAGATACCTGTTGTTCAAAGACCAGGTAGGCTGAACAAGTGTGTGGCACCTTGTAAATCCTGCATAGCAGCTGAAGTGGTCATGTTCTTTAAGCAAGGGACACTCAAGAGTCCAGAAAAATCTATGCTATCAAATAGCAAAATTTCAAAAATGTATCTCTCTGGGACAGATGTGTGTTCTGAATACCAGTCCCACATCTCACCTGCCTTCTTGATGACTCCATCTGCATGACTCACGAGTACAAAACTGAAGCAGCCATGTTTGCCATCCCCAGCCCTCTCTAGGTTCCCCATCTCAGAAAATGGCAGTTCTGTGTGTTCAAAGAAGAAACACGAGAGTCATCCTGACACCTTCATCTCCTCAACCATCAACAGATTTACCTCCTGGGGATTTCTCCAATGTATTCCCTATTCTCCAATTCCACTACCATGACCCCTTTCAAACCATCATGATTTCATGACCAGGCTAGCTCCTCACTCTTGACTCCATTCAATCAGCTTCAACATAAGAGTGAGTTTTAAGAACACAAACCATGGCATAAACATGCCAACTGGCTTCCTACTGCTTTTAGAATTAAGTGCACAGATCTGGCTTTGGCTTGTGGAGGCCTGCAGAGGTCTGACCCCTGCAAATCTCTCCAGTCTCATCTATCTCTCACCACTCTATACTATATTGACCTTCTTTTGGTTGCTCAAAGGCACTGTGTCCTTCCCTGTCCCACAGCTTTTGCATATGCTGCTTGTCAATTTCTACACGGAATCCTGGGCCCCTGCTCACCTTCACTCCACCAGCTCATTATCCCTTGGGTCTCAGCTTAAATGGCATCTTCTTGAGGAAGCCTCCCTGACTCTCAGTGATGAGCTCTACAGCATCCTGTGTTTTAGTCACAGTATTTATGATAATGGTAATTATTTTTGTAATTATTTAGTAAATGCCCATCTCCCCCTCCTTCACCCCAATCTCTAAACTATAAGCTCAATGAGGGCAGAGATGACCTACCGGGTACTACCCTGCATTCTAAGTATGCAACTGTGAAATGCTCAGTAAAGGTCTGTGGGAGGACAAATGGAAATTTACGGGGAAAACAGGATGAAAAGACAGTTAATTGGTTCTTTTTCTGAACTGATTTCTCCTGATGTTTGGAATAGAGAGAATGATAGTTTCCAAGAAGACTTAAGGGCAAGTTGTTTTTGAAAAAGAATGTGCATATGTGTATGTATAAATATATTTTCTTCTTTCCTTACAAGTTGAATAAGGAAATAAGCCTAGGCTTACACATAAAACTTGACAACAGTGGAACGATTTGAAGAAAATGTGTCAGTTATAAATGAAGACTGTGTACTGAAAACTCAGCTCAATATGGCAAACCACCATTTTCCTGGATTCCAAATAACTGGACTGTGTAATAATCTTCTTTTAATAACCTTTTTTTCCTCTTTCCAAAAATTTCACAGGTCCCTTGGGAATATTAAGGAGTTTCAACATCTTTGGCAGAATCAGTATAGTTCTAGAATCCATTGCTCTGAGACATCATCAAATCTGTCAACTGTACATGAGAAATGTCTGAACCCAGCCGCCAGACTGGAGAGTTTGTGCAGCAGCGTTCAGCACAAGCCCCCCTCGCAGCAGGCCCGAGCTTCCTAGATTCAGGGCGGCTGTGGGCCCTGAGGCTACATGACAAACCCGCCCATCCCACAGCCAGCATCCCTGCCAAAGCTGTCATCCTAGGAGATCAAACCCTTACTCCTAATGCCAAGCTGCTACCCAAACTAGTTTTGCAATACTCTTTCAGCAGTGGTGGCTACTTCTACCTGGTGAGGTTCAAAGAACGAGGGGTTGGGGAAGTGTCTAAAACACACGTGGGGTCAAGCCTGGTGCATAAATGGAAGACCACGCTGAAAACAATTTTTCCTTTTTTTTTTTTTTTTTTTTTGGTTTTCACAACACCGGCCACATATTATCCAGGACATAGAAAGTTTCATATGTCATTTGGCTTTTCTTTTCTTTTTTTTTTTTTAAAGATTTTATTTATTTATTCGACAGAGACAGAGAGACAGCCAGCGAGAGAGAGAACACAAGCAGGGGAAGTGGGAGGGGAAGAAGCAGGCTCACAGCAGAGGAGCCTGATGTAGGGCTCGATCCCGTAACGCCAGGATCACGCCCTGAGCCGAAGGCAGACGCTTAACCGCTATGCCACCCAGGCGCCCCATCATTTGGCTTTTCTAAAGACACTTCCCAAAGAATTGTCTTGAGCAGAGCAGGGTGTAAGAAAATTGCACTTACGTCTTCCCTGAAAGTACGGATCACCTGCATTAGAACTGGAGAGTCTGGGGAACTTGTTAAAATGCAGATCAGAGCCCCATCCTGAACCTGTGAGGAAATTAAACTGAACCCGCCAGCACAGAATAATGAGGGAGACTGGCAAGACCTCTGACAAAACCCACAGCATAAGCGGAGCCAAAACGGAAAAAGCAGGAGACAAGAAATTGAACCCAGGAGAACTCTGCCATGCTTCAGGGAGCAGAAAGGAGACTCATGTGGCAGAAGCCCCAGGGGTGAGGCAGAGACCACATGAGATGGGGTGGAAGGGGTAGGCTGCGGATGGGGAGTCCCTGGAGTGACTTATGTTCCCTGAAGACTGCTCTGACACGGTGTGGAGAAGATGTTCAGCAGGGCAAGGAAGGAAATCAGAAGACCACTTGGCTTTGGACTAGGTTAGTGAAAGTGGCAATGGAGAGATGTGCAAGTCTGAGGTACATGGAAGAAGTGGGCTCATGGGCTGAATGAAGGCCAAGGTCAGGGGAGAGAAACTCTGGGATGGCAGCTGGGGAAAATGGGGAGTCAAGAGATTCCCTTGGACATGCTCTGCATGGGAGCCTGATCTATAAAGTGGAGATAATTTCACCAGCCTACATGGTTTTTATGATGATTAGAGATAACAGATGCAAAGTACCTCAAGAAACATAGTAGGAACCCAAGGAGGGACATCTATACTATTATTATTATGATTATCAAACATAAGAATATTTGTTGGCACATTGGACACATTTAAGCTGGCATGTCTTCCTTTTTTCCTCCTAAAAACACCATTTATTGAAGCTGGACTGAACACTGCCCACCACACAAGCCCCACCGGAGAAATCCTGCACGCAGATTTGCTCTATCTCCACCTAACTCCCATGCCCAATATCCAACAGCACACACGTGATCCACTTTGTTCCACTTTACTGACAGGAACTATCCAGAACCGTAAGGATTATGTTCCCAAGGACTCGTATGTGGGGCAATGTGTACATTTTCAGTCTCACAGGCCACTGCTTAGTCCCCTCTTTGGTCTCACCTCTGTCCCCCTCAAGCCCATGGGTCTCCTCCAGGTTTCCCCGTTCAGACCCAACCAACCCAATTCCACCTCCCCTGAGACTCAAAGAAGGTGCAAAGAAAATCAATCCTGCCTGAAAATCAGCAAGCCGAAAGAGATCCCCTGGTGATGAGAGGAAGTGAAGGATGGCTGGGAGCTCAAATCCCCGAAGTACATTCTAATGCCTTAATGTGATCAAGAACACAGCCTTGTTGGCACTGGGAACATTCTGATGGACTTGGAGGAATTAAGTGATTCCAAAAATGTGTGCGGGAGGAAAGTGAAGAGTCGTTGGGAAAATACCACTTTGAGTAAACTGTTACCTGACACTGGGTGACAGCTTGCCCTCTACAGCCATCCATAGGGTTCGGGAAGTGAGGCTTGACATCAGAAGTCTTTTGCTGCCAGAGAGCATGAGGGTAATACTTGTGGCTGAAGGGGCAAGTGAGGCCAGAAAAGGAGAACCATGCACTGACTCCAAACTAGCAAACAACATGAGGGGTCAGAGACGGGGAGCTCATCATACCAGCCTCCGCAAGGAACAATCAAGCCTGTCTGCTCCAGGGCCCCAAGAGGAGGGGGCGGGCGGCAGGCCACAAGCCTGTGGCACTGGCAGGAGCTGGAGAGCTCGACCTGAAGGAGGCGCCGGTCCCGACCAAGGGATCACACCATTCCGACTCAGCCGTAACAACCAGATGCAGCCAGGGAGGCCGCTAAGGGGGTGCCAGCCCTTCCCCACCCATCCTGACCGCACCAGACTCCCCAGCTCACCAGGCAGACTGCCTGCATGCCGGCCTCTCTAATCAGGGAGGAGGAGATCGTTAGGTTCATAAAACCTCCAGCATTACTGGGACTGGTACAAATGTTCGTCCCACAGGGCAGTCCCTTGTCAAAGGAATGTGAGAAAATCCCATCCTGCTCTCCCTTAAACTTCCCCCACAGGGCATTTAAACCAGGCCCTGGCCCACAGTGTCACCTCACCAGCATCGGGCTAGACAGAAGGCTGTCGATCCCAATTATAAATTCTCTCCCGGCCACAAGCTCTTGGAGCATGGGGTCACCTTGACTATCCCCTGGCAGCATCACAGCTGAGGAGGGACACGAGCATGCGGAAGAGGGACGAGGAAAGCCTTTCCATCACAGGGCTATCACCAAAGGAGCAGGCCTCGTGTCTTCTCAAAAGAAGTTTAAAAGAGTTGAGGAGTTTTTACCGCTATGAGCCTGCTTCTTCCTCTCCCACTCCCCCTGCTTGTGTTCCCTCTCTCACTGACTGTCTCTATCTCTGTCGAATAAATAAATAAAATCTTTAAAAAAAAAAAAAAGAGTTGAGGAGTTTTTAATGTGTTTTTCATTTTAGTTGTTGAGACACAGCAGGATGTAATCAGCTTGAGTTAAATAGAGACATCTGTCTGTTTCTACCTGAGACCTCCCAGTGTGCTGTACGTAGCCCAGAGTGCTTTTGAATAAAGCAGTAGGATAAAGATACATAAACACGTACGCACAGAAATGCAGAGTGCAGCCAGTTCCTTTCCACAGCCCTCCCACACCTCCCTACATCACTGATTTCCTGCCACCTAGGGTAGAGGCGTGGCGTTCTCCAACAGGTGCAAATGGACGGGCTGCCTGTAGCCAAACTTCATCTAAATGTTATGGCAGCTAGAGGGGTAGCTTCTAGAAAAAAGAAAAAAGTCCTTCAAGATTGAGGTCTTCCCCATACTACCCTGGTTACATATTCCCAGTACTTCTGCCGCTGTTGGACACCGAGGACCTGGAAAAAGCACTCCATCGCTCATGCGACAGTAATTTATTGAGCACCTCGTCTGTGCCAGGCCCTTTGCTAGCAGCCTAAAGACAAACCACGACAGACAGCAAAGTTATGTGCAAGTGGGAGGAGGGAAGAAAAGCACACGCACGAACAAGCTGAATGGGGAAAAGGTGAAGGGCCGTGAGGAAGACACGGAGGGTGATGGCAGAGAGGTCGGTGGGGGTGGTGTGTTGATGTAGGCCGGGCACCAGCAGGCACTACAACGAAGCCATTCCCCGCCGGGCCAGGTGAAAAGAGAGAAGCGAAGAATGTAAGGAATGATGCACAAGGCAGTTGGGCCCCGTCCGCATGCCTGACGATGTGCGCACACACACATGTGTACTTGCACACGAGATGTCCCATGTTCCTCCCACTGCTGGAGGCCCCTTCCAGCTTTATTTAGCAAGCCCTAGGCACAGCCAGGACATGGACATAAATGGCCAGATGGACATGTCAACCCAGTTCGCAGGCCAGTTCGCAAAGCCATCCTGCATGGCCATCAGGGCCCCCTGTTCACTCTGAGCAGAGCTTCACTCCTCCTCTGTGCTGTCAGGGAAACCTAGGGGTCCCCCATGGGGAGCAAGGCACCTCTCTCTCCAGATGGTCTGGAGCAGACAGAGCTCCCTTACATTTCATAACGAGCTCGGGCCTGAATTTATGCCAGGTCATTTTGTTCCATTAAGGTTGCCATGGTTATGCCAGGCCTGGGGTTACCTGGACTTTGGATGTGCTGGATACAGGGGTAACAGTGGCTTTGCTGTTTCTGCAATTTATCAGGAAAGCAGCCATCTTGGTAAAGGTAGTCCAGGCCTCTTCGTGCTGCATAGGCCCCCAGAGTTCAGAGGAACTGCAGGTAGGAAGAACACACCATTCACCCCTGAAACACTAAGGCTCTCTCCTAAATCCACTAGCCTGTGAGCTCCAGCAGGGCTCAGGACTCAGACTGATAAATCCTGGTGTCCCCAGCACCTGGTACATAACAAAGTCTCCATAGATGTGACTGATTCATTTTGTGGCAAAGAAAAAAAAAAATCACAAAAGAATTCAAATAAAGAACCCATCTTGGGCTCTACCCTCTTTAAAAGTCAAGGGGTAACGAGGAGATGAAAGGAAAACTATGCCCTCTCACTGCAAACTGGAGATCACAGAGAGTGACGTTTCTCTTGACAAGGGAAAGGACCCGAATGTGTGAGCAGACAGGCGTGTTAGTGTCAGCCCTCCAAGAAGCAGATGCCAAGATAGCATTAAAGAGAAAAGAGATGTGTTTGGGGAAAATGCCTATAAAGGATAAAAGGGGAAGGGAACAGGAAGGGAGAGCCTTTGGACCACACTGTAGGTCTAACACTCATAAAAGGAGGAAGGGGAAAAAGAAGATTGGGTAGGAAGAGCCTCAGACTCCAGGGCAGCTCTGGAGAAGTCTCAGCCAGGTGGATGGAGAGCCTCCGAGCAAAGGCTTCCATTAGAAGAGTCCCACACTGAGCAGAAATGGCCAACTCTAGTGTCTCCATGGCACTCAGTCATGGCCTGGGCAGGGCCCAGGCGAAGTGTGGGCTTGACATTAGTATGACGGGAAATTCAAATGTAGGCAGCTGAGGTTGTCTAACAGCTGTGTCCCCCCCACCCAGGGAAGAAGATCTGAGCAGAGCACCACCATGGTGCCTCCATTCCGGGTGGGGGTGTTTAGAGGGGGTATCAGGGAGGAGAGGAAGATCCCCAGGAGGGTAGAGTCTGGCACCAATGTGGCTGGAGGTAGGGGGAATGTCTTTGGGGCACAGAGACAAGAAGAGGAAGTGGCTGGGAGGCCGTGCTTATCAATGCTGATTGCCTACCTAGTCTCTGCTCTGCTGTTCTGCTCAAGGACAGAAAGAACCTAGGTTCCCTCGTAGCTAGTGGTGACCACACAACCCAGTCCTGGCTGAGGAGATGGAAGCATGGAAGGAGAAACCTGCCAGATGTCCCTGATAAAAGGGGACTGGCTCCACTGGCCTGTGCCTGGTGCCCTCCCCTCCTCTCCTCCCGACTACTTGGAAGGCGGGCCTGAGGCCTACAGGGGAAGCGATCATCTTGCTGCCGTGAGATGATCACCGTGAGGATGAAAACCACATGCTGGAGCCGGGGAAGAGCAAAGAACATGACAGCAGGGTGCGGCCGCTGCTCCCTGGGGGGAGCCCGCCTCCAGAATTCTGGCTACATGAGAACAGTAAACCCTCGTGGGATGAAGCCATGAAGTCAAGCCAGCACCCCATGCTGTCAAGCCCAAATCCTACATAATCCAGAGGAGATACAGAGGCAGGGCTACTCTGAGGTGAGTAAGGTGCCTCCTTCCCCTGTCTTTGTATAAGACATTCGCTGAAATGCTACAGGACAGCCTTGTGAGGAGTGGAAGGGTGGGGGGCCACCCAGAGGGAGGTGGGCATGACAAAGTTATTCTGTGTTCAAAGCCTGCATAAGACGAGAGAAGAGGCTGTCCGAAAGAACCCAGTCCCCTACATTATGAATGCATGAGTCCTAAATCCTACCCTCAGGTAGTTCACAATCTCACTGAAGAAACTAAGCAGAGAAATTCTACCTTCATCTAAACAGTAACCCTTCCATCCTACAGTTCGGTCACTACCAGCCACTCTTCAGCCCCAAGCCCACCATCCATGACAGATGTCAGTAACAGTCAGCTCACTCTCTCTCCAAGGCCTGGCCCCCTCTCTGCCCCTGGGCAGCTCCCACCACTCAGGGGTGGTGAGCCACTGAAATGAAACCAATTTACCTGGCTTGATGTCATCTGCAAACTTGGAGACTGTAGGCCACAAAAGAGACAGTTGAAATACACTTTTTCTCTCATCTCGATGCGACTTAAATGAAACAATTTTCCCCTAGAGATCCCCAGAATCTGATTTGCCTCCCAGATGCCAGGGAACACGAAACAGGCACTCAACCGCCCATCTCACTCTGGCCAGCATTAGCAAATGGTCCGTCCAGCCCAACTGATCTGTCAGCAGGAACTCCTACATCCTAAGCTCTGGGAGGAAGACTGGCCCAGAGCAATTGCCCTGACAAACTCCGTGCAGTTAGGCGGCGGCGGAGAGATCTCCGGGCCACACTTCACTTGTCAGCACGTCAATCTCAGAGTGTCAGTGCAGACGTACGCTTACCATGGAAGCCGCGGGTCAAGCGCTGGACATCTGATCAACCCTCTGTGCTCCACGAAGGCAAGTCTCATGGTCCAGAAAATTAATTAAAGCCTCTAAAAGGAAACAGAAAATTCTTCTTTTTAAAAAGTGAAACCAACTCCCCCTCTCCTCCCCTCCCATTCCCAGGAGACTTGCACGAAGTCAATCTTCTCATTTAAGCACAAGTCCCATACCCTTTTCTAACTGCCTTAATGAGAAAAAGTTCCCCATGGGCCACTTCCGTTGTTTCTTCAATATGGAGAAAATACATTTGATTAATAATCATGTAATTACATTTCCAATTCAGTGACCATTATCACTGGATGAAGATCAAGTTGAAGTCCATCAATAACTCCCAACAGCGAAATCTTTGTCAAAGTGGGGTCATTGGTGATGGCAGGGAGGCTGTGCAAGGATTGCAGTCACCATGCCGTTAAATGATTGGAGTCTGACCTTTTTGCAGACTTTTTCTAAAAACAAACTTACCTCTGTGAAGTTGAACAGGTGAAATTAGGAAGATAAAGACACTCAGAAGCGAGTCCCTTGGAAAAGGTGCCTAAGAGGAGGCAGCAGAAGGCGGGCTGATGGCTTCTGCCCACCCCACCCTATTTCCCGCCCCTAATGTCAACCCCCCAGATTGCTAACATATCCTCACCAAACATATGAAGCCACACTCCCAGACCTTGAACCCCCAGCTCCTTCACTCAGGACCCATCATCCCAGCCATCTGCCCCACTAGTTCAGCTCAGGTTTGCCGACTGCCCATCACTTGCTTATCTCTTGTACAACTGCTCTCACCTAGGTCGTGTGAGACAGCCCTTTCCAACAAATCTTTTGCTACCTATCTCCTACTGCCACTCTTTATTTGGTTGAACTCCGATTGATACAGCTAAGATACATATAATTCAGAATGTTCTCTTTCGATCACTCACCTTCTTTTATGAGAATAAATATATTTTGCACACAGAACTTATATCTCTGCCAGAAGAAGAAAATGACTACCACCTGCCAGAATGGAAGGAAACCATAAAGATAAATACAATTAAAAAAAAAAAACCAACCAGCAATGCCATCAAATTCCAGCTGGATGCTCCTGCCTGCCAAAGGCTCTGAGCATGATGCCCGTCGTGCTAGTGTTACAAAGATGAGAGAGTTGTTTTGGTGCTGGGGTGCATCTCCATCAAGGACAAAGTCTCAGGGAGATGCTGATCAGAAAGAAATTTGCTAGAGAACTGAGAAAGGAATACATTTCTCACCCCATGCTCCCTGTGATTTAATGTTATGTCTGTGCATGTCCCATCTGAAATCCTACCCTGTGCAACCGGAAGTTTCCATCCAGCACTTGCAGATCCAACATGGCAGGGTTGCGGAAGAGCAGCCTGGAAGTACAGGGAAGGAGTTCCTTCATGGTGCTTACTCGGGGTCCAAAGCAACTGGTCTTGGTTTAACTGCAGGGAGTTGACAAAACTAGTCATGAGGACAGTGGAATCACCCACTTGCTTCATCTGTCCTACGCACCCTCAAAACAGAACCCAGCAGAAGGCTCCCTAGGGACATATTATGGTGGCAAGGTCAGACCCCTTCTCAGTAACAGAAGCAGCAGAAGTCACAGTAATACTGTCCCTTCCTCCAACGAGGCATCATCCCTAAATTCTCAGGTGTGAATGCTGGGGCTCTCTGTACCAAAGAGAAAGGGTCCCAGGCCCCAGGAAGCAGCGTTCAGAAGGAAGAGGCTCTTGGTGACCCCTCTGCTTCCTGAGGAACTCATTCTGTGCCTATCCACAGTGCTACGGTTCTTTGGGCTCCACTGAGCATGTAAGTAACCGGATTCACAGCATGCAGATGAGCTCTTCTCGAATCCCCCACCTGTGTCACTGGCTCACGTTGTGTTTGACAACTGGCTTCACCTGTTCACAAGTAACCTGTAGGAATCTAAGCCAACAGAGAGACAAAACAGGTGCTCCTGAAATAGGGACTGTCATATGTTTGGACAGACCCAAAATAGGCTAAATAATGCAAAGAAGATGGGGTCAGGGTTCAAATTCCAGCTCTGGTACTTCCCAGTGGTAAGATCTTGGAGCAAATTACATAATTCTCTGACCCTCAATCTCTTCATCTATGAAATGGACCCAAGAATAGAACAGTACTAGATGCCTTATTTATTTATTTATTTATTTATTTATTTATTTATTTATTTTTATTTATTTACTTATTTATTTTTATTTATTTAGGGGGTCTTCTTTGGGTTAAAGAATCCTGATTTTCTGTGAGAATACCATCCCTTCCCACTCTCAGTCCATAGGCTATCAATGGGGTGGACCTTACTGCCTCCCTCTAAGCACCTGTGGGACATACATGACCTGGCTCTTGCCAACCAACCTAGTCTACCTTTCTGGTTCAGGAATAAGAATGCAAGCAAAGGTCATCCACGGAGGCAAAGCACATTCTTTCTACTTGGGTGCCAAGGCTGGTGGGATATAAGCCAGAGCTACCAGTGGCCATCTCTGCCATGTCATGAAGAGTTCCTGGTGAGAACAAAGTCAATATAAAGGAAGGCAAAGCACTATGAGAGGGGACAGAGACAGAGAGAGACAGAGTCCAAACATATTATTTGAGCACCTGGATCCTGCCAGGCCTAAAGCTATCACGATTTATCCCAAAGACTTTCTCTTTGAGTTTCATCATCCAGTAAAACTAGCTGGGACATCACTGAAAGCTGAGTCAAGTTAACCATCACTTGCAACCTCACTGGACAAGTACCCCTCATAAGATGATATGAAGAGTAAATAGGAATGCCATAAATAGTAGGTACTCAATAAATACTAGCTGTCATGGGGGTGGGGGCCTCACCGAAATAACGCCACCTACCTCTCTGGTTGCTTACACAGGGTGAGCACTTATTCAATACATGGTAGTCATTACTTCTCTCCATGGTGGCCACGTTAAAGCCAATTCACTCATCCAGCAGCCCAAACAAGTAAGAAAATTCTTGCAAAGCTCATGGTAGCCATCACTCAGTGCTGTGTGGCTTAGTGGACCTCAGCAACGCTATGCAAATGGGAAAATCATTTTGCTCCTGGTTTAGTCAAGACAAGCTCGGAGAAGTAAGCATTATATGCTGCTACAGAAACTGAACTTTCACAAAAGGAAAAATAGTAGGGGCAAGAGAAAAATTCACCTTGCTTCAAAAATCCAGATTTAGATGCTGCCAAGAGTTATGCATGACACACAACCCCACTACATCTTGAAGACAAGAAAGATTTAATAATTACTTTTTTTAAAGGTTGACATACTTAAGCATTCTTCCAAAAATACCAACAGAGAGGGGAGGGGGGGAACAGATGCAAAGTGACAAAATGCCTCAGTTGCCCACACCATTTCTTAACACCAGCAGCCAGAAGGAGAAGCCAGTCAGCAAGTGATCAAACTGCCATCTTGAGATCCAGCTACCACCGGCAGATTTCATTTGTACCTCTGCACATAAGCCCCATCTAAAAGACCAGAAAAAAAAAATTTGACAAGAGAAAACATCACAGAAGGGATGTTGCTGGATAAACTCTTTAAAAAATGATCTTTTAATGGTTTCTGAATTCCTCCAACGTCAGTGTCATGGGCGAGCAACTTACCACACGGGTTTCATCTTGTTGGGGTAAGGGCAGGAGGGAGATAAGAAGTTAAAACATATTGAGCGGCTACCATGTGAGTTCTCTCCTTTAATCCTCATCCCCATTCATAAAATAAGTAATTAGTAACCCCACTGTACAGATCTTGAGTTTGAAATGATTAAGAAATATACTTAAAGTCACACTAGAAATGACAACGGACAGGTTAGCATACTCCAAAACTTACATGTCCAACATCACTGCCCACCCTATGAATCTTTACTTTTTCTCTTCCTCTCCCAATTTTTATTGCATCTCTCCCTTTATTCCCCCTCTATAAAAACTGCAGCTCAGTGAGAATATGGACTGGGTCTATTGTTCTTAATTCAATACATGATGGTTGTTACTTCTCCATGTGGCCACCTTAAGCACTGGCTCATTCATCCAGCAGCCCACAACCCTACTCTTACCCCAGACAGGTATAATCTGTTCAAAAAAAAAAAAAATCTGAAGGGCACAGGAAAGAAGGAAGCAAAGTTGGTCTAGCTAGGCATCTTTGGACCCTCAAAGAAGCTCAAAACCTGGATAGATGTTATGGTAACCACTATTTGAATGGCTTTCCTCTGTTTTGTTTCTATCCCTTTGGGGTCCATGAGGAGACTATACCAGTTACAACTTTCCAATCACGCAAAATCTAAGGAAGGGGTGCTTGAGGTCACAATAATAATCGCTCACATTTTTTTACCTATGTCCTTATTATCTGCCTGGAACCCTTTTAATCATTTCATTTACATTAACACAGAGACTCTCCATAGCAATGCTATGAGGCACTATCATCACCTCCACTTTCACAGATGAGTACTAAGGCCCAAAGAGGTGAAGCCATGGGACCAGGATCACCCAGCTGAGAAACAGTACAAAGCAAAGCAACTGGCTCTGGAGCCCATGCAGGAATCTAGAACATTCGTCCTCAGTGGGTAAGTGTGACCCATTACCTCTGTGTTTCCTAGGCTTCAGGCACACCTGGACAAGAGGACTTTGCCTGAAGGAATAAGGAGTCCAGCGGAGAACGGACATGGAGCTGTCCAAGTCCTCCCCAAACCTAAAAAGCCCGTCAGGATGGGGAAGGAGCTTCATACACAGCTGCCCATTAAACCATCTCCCAACCCAAGTCCCCAAAGACTCATACGACCTTGGCAGTGGAAGGCAGAATGACAGAGGCATTAACATTTAAATTGCTGGACCCTGAGCAGATTCATTTGCTACCGGAGGCAGCCCCTCGACGCAGACATGGTCCTCCTCCTCACGGGTGCTGGTCAGCGGGACACAGAGCAGATGGCAGACAGCAGGAGCAGCCACAGAACGGGAGGCAAGGCTGCCACTGTTGGCATCCACCGAGACAGGAAAACCAGAGCAGGAGATTTAGCAGATGTCTTGGGTTACCAAGAAGCCAGCAGACGCGATCACGAGAGCTTTGAGGGGAGCTGGCATTTTCGTAGATCACATGAGGTAGAGACGGAGAAACTTTATCTGTCTCTATCATCAAGACCCTACTTTTACCTCAGGCTGGTGTCATCTGGAAAGTACAATGATCTTTATCCAGAAAAAAAAAAGCCCATAATAAATCAAACATCAGACGGGTACATACGCACATATACATACACACATGGGTTCTGTATGTGCGTATATGTACAGACATTTGTGTATCATGCTTCCTTCATATACAATTTTAACAAGCATGTATATTTTCTTCTCCCCTGAGTCACTGAGTCATTTGAAAAAGTAGAGAAGCAGTTCGTAACTCTTGTGGTGATTTCTTCAGTTTACCTGAATGAAGAATTTCTTAGAAGAGTCCTTCAAGAAGACCCACTTGGAGCAAACCTCTGGGATCAGCTCATAAAACACATTTGCCTATTTTTAAGATCCGGCAGCAGCAATGACCCTCATTCCTATAGCCCTCTTCCTCCACACCACACACGTTGTTCCTTCAGATCTCAGGGGCAGCGGCTTCACCTCCCCAACTGGCTTTAAATCCCTTTAGCCAAGAAGTGGCTCCCCCACTTCTCTCCTTCCCATCCCAGTGTCCAGCAAACAGCAGTGAACCCTGCAACTCTCCACGAAACATGAGGAAGTTGAGATTTGAGAAGCAGAGCCTCTGAAATGAGCTCTCTCTGTGCCATCTTGTCCTCTTGCCTTCTTCACCCATGAGAGCCACGGACTCCAATTCTGGAATGACCCATGGAGACAGAGTGGGCTGAAGACCAAGCCAAGTCAGAAAAGCAGTGCTGAAAGGCACCATGGAAGTTTCTTGTTCCCCCATTCATCCAGCAAATGTTAATTGAGCATTTACAGAATGATAAGCAACTCTTAAACCCTAGTGGAAGGAGCAGAGATCAGCTTATTTTCTCAGCTATCAATCTCTTCTCCTGTTGTACAACTCCAAATCGTTAGAAATTCCACCCACATATTGCCTCAAAATCTGCCTCCCCATAACTTACGTCCTCTGATTTAGATATTAGTTTAAACTGCATCGCAACTAAACTATGAGGATTTAAATGTAAAAACAAAACCAGAAGGGTATTGGGAAAAAATATAGGGAAACACATAATCTTAGATCAGGAGGTATTTTTCTAGATATGACACCAAGGGAGAATTAAATAAAATTTTCAACAGCTTAAAAATTAAGTACAATTTTTGATGGACTTGCCAATATAAGTCCCCGAAATCTGTATACATTAAATCAAAGGCAAGAAAGAAACTGAAAAGAAACAATTGTAACTTAGATGGCAGGCGAGGGCTAGAAGGCTTAATATTAAAAACTTTTTAAGTCAGTAAGAAAAATATAATACAGGCAGGGAAAAATGGGCCAAAGACGCAAATAGGCAATTCATAAGAAGATATACAAATACGAAAGTGAAAAAACACTTATCCTCATTAATAATCCAAAACATACAAATTAAGACAAGATGCCACATTTTACTCACCAGTCTGACAAGACATTTTAAAATCCTAATGCCCAGTACTAGGGAGGATGTGGGGAGACTGGCACTCACACACATTGGTGGTGTAGCCTAGGGGATGGTTTGGCCACACATATCAAAGACAAGACAAGACAAGACAAGACAAGACAAGACAAGACAAGACAAGAAAAGGGAAGGGAAGGGAAGGGAAGGGAAGGGAAAGGAAAGGAAAGGAGGAAGAAAGAAAGAAAGAAAGAAAGAAAGAAAGAAAGAAAGAAAGAAAGAAAGAAAGAAAGACTTTACAATGTTCATAATCCTTTGAACCCTAGAACTTCCACTTTCAGGACTTTACATTAAGGAAATACTCAAGCGTGTTCACAAAACTGTATTTTCAATGTTATTCACCCCAGCATTCGCTGTATTAGACAAATATTGAGGGGGGAACATACAAAAGAGAATTTTATAAATAAGTCATGGTAAATCCCTGAAATAGAATACTTTGCAACACCTGAAAATGATGTTGTGGAAAAATATTTAATGACCTTGAAAGTTATTTATAATATTTCATTGTAAAAAAATATTTAGTTGTAAAACATATTTTCATATAATTGTTATAATATATAACATATATTTTCAAAATATGTTCTTTCAAAAATTGTACCTTTGTGTATATAGAATGTATATTTGCCTAGGGAAATTAATAGGTTATAACCCAATGGGTTAAACAATAATCTTGAGACAGGGGCCTCACTCTCTCTCCTCTTATCTCTCATTTCTTTGTAATTTTCCTATTTTTTGGCAATGAATCTTGGCTTCTTTTCTACCAGTAAAATTTTGCATTGTAAGCTAAGATTACATTCAGTGTCTTAAGAATCTGTACCACACAATGTGCTCATGTTTAATCTTTCATTAAAAAGAAAGCCCAGGGACATTTTTTTTCTAGTGTTACTTAGTTGATTTTTTAACCTAAATGCCTTTTTTTTTTTTTTTTTGCATTTATGCCTGCAGAATGTCATCATTTTTGATGGGACTCTGACTTCCAGTTTGCTGCGGGCCTTTGAACTCATGTTTCTGTTATGGATGCCTTAGCTTCCTGGCTCCGTACCTTTGGGAAATTTAATCGCACGCCTCTCCTCCTTCCTGCACTC
This sequence comes from Ailuropoda melanoleuca, assembly GCF_002007445.2. Classification (NCBI taxonomy): domain Eukaryota; kingdom Metazoa; phylum Chordata; class Mammalia; order Carnivora; family Ursidae; genus Ailuropoda; species Ailuropoda melanoleuca. The sequence goes on along the minus strand of NC_048223.1, from coordinate 110,929,565 downwards.
CCCATGGGTACAGAATTGAGGATGGGTCACTGCAGGGGGGAATGCCCCCGTCTAATCCTGCATGGGCAGCGGATCAGAAAGAAGAAGGGGCACCTGGGTGGCTCAGAGGGTTAAGCATCTGCCTTCAGATCAGGTCATGGTCCCAGGATCCTGGGATGGAGTCCCGTATGGGGCTCCCTGCTCAGCGGGGAGCCTGCTTCTCCCTCTCCGTCTACTACTCCCCCTGCTTGTGCTCTCTCACACTCTGTCAAATAAATAAATAAAATCTTAAAAAAAGAGAGAGAGAGAGAGAGAGAGAGAGATTATATGGAGCAGCCACAGAAAAACATTCTGTCTCCAATCTGATTACAGAGCCAAAGAAATAAGACCTCCGGGGCCAGCTCTCCTGGCTGCCTGCCTCGTCCGCAGACCCAGGCACTGTGGTTGACCCACTCTGCATCACTCACTTAAATGGCAAGGACATCTGACAGACAGAGCATCGAGCCATGGCCCCGTGTGTCCCTAATGTGGTTACAGCTGGAGAAATTATTCATCAGAGAATATGCTAAAGCGTTTAGTGTCCCCTGGATGCATTAGGGGCAGGTTCTGTCAGCCTCTGTGAAGCACCTCTGTGTTTATCCTGAAAACCCCTGAGCTGGCTCCACACTGCCCTCATTACTCATCTCCAGAACCCCAGCCAGTCTCCGTGACTCAGCCAGGTGGCCCCATCACGGCCCCTTCTCTCTCTTCATTTCCTTCCAGGTCTCTTCTGGGTGACTTGCCTCCCTCTTTCCGAGGAGTCGCCGTTCCCCGCCAAGCCACAAAGGGCTCCCACTGGCTGTCCACACCCTCAGCCTCCCACGCCCCCTGTGGCCCCCAACTGTCTTCTGCTCCCCAGCATCTCTGCCTACCCTTCCTGTGCTTCAGGGCCTGGCAAAGGCCACCTTCTCCTGAAGTCTTCTCAGCTCTCATTAGGCCGAATGAGGAGTGCTCTCAAGGGCTTGCAGAGAACTTTTACTTCTCTCCAGCACTTCTGAAGCAAGCATCTAAGGACAGGAGAGGGGTGCGGGGGGTGTGGGGAAGAGCCTTTGTAAGGAAAATCATCAGCTCCTACAGAGAGGAAAGACCACCACCTCCTGCTCTTTTCCACTTCGCATACAGTATAAAACCAAGTACGTGGGCTCTTACGTTATATATACCATATTATACTCTATTATACAATCTCTGTACTATACAGACTATATTATACTCTACTGTACCTACGTTCTGATTTCCTGTGAAAAAGAAGGGTTTACCATCATTCCCAATGACCATTATCACAGAAACACTTGCCTAATATTCTGAAGTCTGAGTTTTGGAAAAGATCTCTACTTTACAGAAGCAACTCATTATAACTTATTATAATTACAACATTGTTATTATTGCTGCTGTTGTTAATCACCTTCATTTATTATGCAGCTGTTATGAACCAGGTCTTGTTCTATGTGTTCCGCACATACTGTTTCTAATCATTACAATATTACCGCAAGGTAAGTCCTAACTCCAAGTTAGAAATGGGAAAATTAAGACACAGAGAGGTACAGTGACTTGCCAAAGGTCTAATTACTCAAAATGTATGAAGACAGGATTTAAACCTGAGATCCAGCTCCATATTCTTGCTCTCTCCACTATTCAGTATTTTCTGGTAAACTTTTTAAGAATTTTCCCACAGATTGTGAATTATTGAGCTGTACTTAGTGCTTTTGTTGGGCAAAGAGCAGTGTCACGGTTCAGAACAGGGTTCAGCATCCAGGCATCCTGGGTCTACTGCCTCCCACTGTTTACTAGTTGGGAGATCTTGTTCAAAGCACTCAATGAAATCCCAGCTATTGCAGTCCTGTATGCCAACCATGTCCTAGCTCTGAGCTCATTAATCCCTGAGAGCAGCTCCACGAGAAAGGCATAATCAACACGGTGGGGAAGCTTATGTGGTAAAGGGCTGGAAAGAGTTTTGAAACCACCACAATTTGGAAGATCCCCCAAAAATTTTTTAAAAAATCCAAAGTATCTTGTAAGTAATTTGGAAGTTCATTTTGTAGTTTATAGAATGCTTATAATGAGCACATTTTCAGAGACATGAGGTTTACCAGTTGTCCTGGCAACCTGGAAAAATGTTTTGAGGGCCAGGGGATCAAAAAGGAGTCCTGAGCTTTCAATAACTCATTTAAAACCGTTCCTTTAACAGGTCCTTAAGGCCAATAGGTAAAAGTCAAAATGCCTGAGCCTGCCCTATATAAATCTTATCAAGTTAGTCTCAGGCCAAATTGCCAGTCTTGTTACCTCACACACTAATCTTTCAATTCCACATAATGCAAGCTTCTACTCATCCTTCAATACCCAGCTCTAATGTCTGTTGCTCAGTAGAGCCTTAACTGATTCTGCGGAGAGAGGTCATTGTTACTTCATCCCTGTTGCTATAGTCCTTTTGACCGCCTCTCTACTGCAGCCCTCCTTACCTTGTGCACTAAAGGTTTATGTGTCTGCCTCTACTCCTTGTCATGGGTAGTGAGGCAGACAAGGGCTGGGGTAACACCCTGGTCATCTTTCATCTTTGTATCCCAAGTATCAGGCATATACCAAGTAACAAGTATATATTTCTGAGTGCACACATAAATTAATAAATAACTAGTGATGCTAGTGAAAAAAATCACTCCAACTGAACCAGAATTTGGTTTGAGCTTGATAAATAGTCATCATCATCATCATCAAGATCGTTAAGGTCCCAGCAACACAGCCTGCGTGACCGAGAAAACTGAAGACCTTCTGTGGAGGATTTTCTTGCACTGTTCTCCTAAACAACCCACGTCAATCAAAAACTTTCTCACATCTCAGATATAACTACCTTCCATCTGCAGGTTGCTAACCACTTAATAGCAAAAGCACAAAGACCATTCAAAGGCTGACTTAGCGCTCTTGCAGGAACACATGAGACTATGCCCACAGAGACGGCACATAGTAGGCGTTCAGTAAATATTTGCAGCATGATCAGTATGGTGTGAGGTGGCTTTCCCAGGGTACCAGCCTGGCAATCAACTATCCACATTGCTCCGATTCAACCACCTACTTATGAAGGAACAGGTGGTATTACAAGGAAGCAAAGCACTGAGTCAGAAGACCCAGGTTTAAGTCCTAGCTCTGCGGCTTAGCAGCTGAGTGACTTTGGGCAAATCACCTGCCTCTCTGGGAAATGGTTTCCTTATCTGTAAAATAGGGATAATCTGCCTTGCCTTGTTGTGGGAATTCCATACAATGAACACACGAGAAAGCATCTAACACAGGCCTGACACGGTGGTCCATGGACATTTGTAAGGTATGAGCTTGTTTCTGTGGCTTTGCTAGACTTCTTTCCTGACCCTCAACCTCAGGACCCAGAATTTTATTTGTATCCATCCTACCAGCATCTAAAATATGAAGAGGAAGGAAGAGTAGAAAACAGAAGTGAAGAATTGACTCCTTGGGACAAATGTGTGGCTTATCCAATTGGACTAGGGGTGGGGCTAAGGAAAAGCATCAGGGAAAACCATCACACACACACACACACACACACACACACACACATACACACCAGACACTGGGTATGATAAATTGGAAAAACTCCTTTATTTTAGCTATATAAAATTTGACAAAGTACTCTCCTTTATGGGAACCGCTTGCTGTTTCTGCCTAAATGTATACTCATGCCCAGTATTAAATATATTTGGCTTCACTTGGCTATATGTTACCATGCATGCTGCCTCTTCACTAATGTGTTGACTATTCGTTGGAGTCAGACAGGTACTATTTTTAAAATTTAAGGAATATGTTGCCTCTTTTTCTTGTTGATATTTGTGACCAAGAAAAGAACAACTTAAAAAAATACATATGGATGCACCCATTAGAATGGCAATTATCAACAACCAAAATGAGAAATGACAAGTGTTGGTGAGGATATGGAGAAATACAGAGAAACTGAAATCCTTGGGCTAGTGGGACTTTAAAATGGTGCAGCCACTGAGGAAAACAGTATGGCGGAGCCTCAAAATATTAAACATAGAAATACCATATAATCCTAAAAGCAGAGACCAGAACAGAAATTTACACAACAGTATTCCCAGCAGCATTATTTACAATAGACAAAAGCAGCAACAACCCAAATGTCTACCAGAACATGAATGAGGAAACGATAATGTGGTAAACGCATGCAAAGGAATACTACCCAGCCTTAACAAGAAAGGGAATTCTGATATAATGTTCCACATGGACGAACCCTGAAGATGTTATGCATAAAAGACATGAAAGTAAAAATATTGTATGATTCTACTTAAATGAGGGAACTAGAATAGGCAAATTCACACAGACAGAAAGTAGAGTGGTGGTCACCAGGAGCTGGGGGAGGGGGTCATGGGGAGTTGTTGTTTCATGGGTACAGAAATAATGGTTGCACAACATTGTCACTGTAATTAATACCACTGAATTCTGCATTTAAAAGTAGTTGAAATGGCGAATTTTATGCTGTGTATATTTTATTACAATAAAAAAGTTAATATATATATTATTGTGGAATTATATCATATAATTATGTATTATAATATGTAATAACATATGAAATTATTGTGTATGTATTATCATATATATATGGAACACTTACATATAATACATACATATATGGAATGCATTTCTGTGACGTGATGTTTGGGTTGGTTCTCAATTTCTCCTTAATTGTTCCGGTATAATAGTTGGCGAACTGGAGATGGAGGAAGTGTCTCAAGCTGGCCAACTTCAGTTCCTTTCTGGAGACCTGCATTTGGAAGGATCCTGAAGGGACACAATTTTCAATTCCTCCTCTTGAGTGTCCAAAACCCTGCCAACAGGGTTGGCAAAAGGTTGAACTAGGCCATTCTCCTTCCGGAGCCTGGGACTCCCTGGCCGGTCCTTGACTGAAAACAACCCCACCCTATAGTCCTGTCCTGGGCTTCTGTACCCATTCGCCAAAATGACCTGCTGGGGCATCTCAGGATTCACTTAAGTAACCAGAACTAATTCGAGAAACTGGTGTTAGAGACTCAATAGCTTAGCAGGCAGCCTCTCCCAGAAAACATATATGCATTTTCCCCAGGGGTTATCGGGACACAATGTTTAAATCAAAGGAGCAGATACAAATCCATTCTCTCAGCAAATATTTGTGGGTTTTGGGACACACAGCTACACAACATTTTCCCTTTCAAAGATACTTGGGTAGCATCAGTGAAGGCCAGAGTTCACCTGCCCCTTTGGAAAGAACAGAACTCTGAGCACCTGCAGAGAACCATGGGCTCCCCTCCATTTTGTGCTGGTCCCAGCCTATTGATAGGACTGCTGTGGGCTAGAAAGGCCTGTGAACACACCCCTGGGTCCAGGTTCCCCACAACCAGTGTTGTGGCTGGACCAGCCCTCGTGGCTCTTTTTATGATTGTAAGAAGCCCTCAAAAATAACCAGGTGGAAACTCTGGAAAACAACACTTCTTACTCACAGGTCCTGGGAAGTACACAGCATAGCCAGGGCCACACAGCGAGGTCATGGGCAGAGAAAGAGGGAGAGAGAGAGGATGCACAGGCCTGAGGTTCTGCTTTATTAGGGTCAAGGGTGGAGGACCTGGGTTTTGCAGATTGTCTCTTTATTGGTGAATTTAAAACATAAAAGTGAGAATTTAAACACAAGAAGAAGGGGGGTTGTGGTCAACAGGTCAATTCTCTCAGTCAGCCAAAGACTTCTAGAACAAGTTTGGGGGTGGGGCAAAGGGCAGCCTGGCTCTTTAGTGGGTGGCTGGCACACTTTTTATTCAGACAGCTGTCTCTGAAGGGGATGCCCCAGCAATCAAAGCTTAAATCAGGTACTCGCATTACAAAAAGCAAAACCAACTGTCAGAGCTCACCCTACACTCTAAGCATGGACCCCCCCACTTACAAAGGAGATTCTGGGCTGCGTTCTGTCCCTTGGGGCCAGTTCATTTCTAAAATGCACTGATTATGCTCAGCTCCAGCCACACCAGCCTCTCCGGTTACTCACCTGAGCCACATTCCAAACCAAGGGCTTGGTAAATCAATAACATTGCCTTCCCACCCAGTTAATCCCATAGGTCGCCTGAACAGGAGCAGGGCCAACACAGCTTTCACGCTCCGTGTTTGTGGTTATTGGATTACCCCCCACGTGCCCAGCTAAATTCCCTTAACTCAAGATTTACTTTTTTTTTTTCCTTTTTTTTTCCCCTTAAGAGAGGGCGAGAGGGGGGAGGGGCAAAAGGAGAGGGAGACAGAGAATCTTAAGCAGGCTCCACACCCAGCGCGAAGCCCCACCCAGGGCTCTATCTCACAACCCTGAGTTCAAGACCTGAGCTGAAATCGAGAGTCTTAACCGACTGAGCCACACAGGCACCCCTTAAAGCTTTACTTTTTCACAAAAAGATTTATGTATTTATTTGAGAGAGAGAGAGCACACATGATCGTTGGAGGAGCAAAGGGAGAGGAAGAGAGAATCTCAAGCAGACTCCCCACCGAGCACGGAGCCTGACGTGCAGCTTGAATTCACGACCCTGAGATCATGACCTGAGCCGAAATCAAGAGTGGGACGCTCAACTGACTGAGCCACCCAGGCGCCCCTGAAAGCTTTACTTTTTTTTTTTTTAAGATTTTATTTATTTATTTATTTGACAGAGATAGAGACAGCTAGCAAGAGAGGGAACACAAGCAGGGGGAGTGGGAGAGGAAGAAGGCAGGCTCATAGTGGAGGAGCCTGATGTGGGGCTCGATCCCATAACGCCGGGATCACGCCCTGAGCCGAAGGCAGACGCTTAACCGCTATGCCACCCAGGCGCCCCTCAAAGCTTTACTTTTGAAACAGACTGACTTTTGTTCCCAAATGAGCAGGGGCAGGACCCCAGAAGCACCTTGTTTTTACCAACAGGAAGCAGAAAGGAGGAGCCCTCCAGAATGGCTCTCGGTCCAAGGGGGTAAGGGGTTCATAGTTTAGCATCTTTGAAGGAGGCAGGCAGGAGCAGGGGTTCCCTGGGAAGGAGGAGCCAGGCAACCTGACCCTCCTCTCTCCGGCCCTCCAGTTAGCTCAGGCCGAGCCAACCCCAAAGGGCAATTCTAGCAGGAAGAGGCCAGGACTCTTGGTGGGAAGCATGGAGGAGAGGACTGAAGGGAATGGTGGGCTTGGGGCACGACTCCCCCTGCCCTCTCAGCTGACTGAATAACCGCACTCAACAGCGTAAGAGCAGCAGCTGCCTGCTCAGGGTGGAGCGCGCAGGCACTACGCTGTGTGGGCACTACTCCTCTGCTTTTCAAGGGACACACACTGTTACCGCTTCTGTATAAACGATGGGACTGAGACACAATGCAGGAGGCTGACCGTACAAGAAAGCAAATTTGCAGCTCCCCTCAGCTACAAAAATAACATTTTTTAAGGGCCCAATTCATGGCATACCTTTTGCCCACTCTCCATGCAGCACTCCTCGTTTTCTCAGGTAGAGGTAGACTAGAGGTAGACCCCTCCCCGCAGCCCCCAACCCAGGATACTTCCCCCCATCTCTGGCCTTAGAAACAGTTGCGAACACCCGCCACGGGGTGCACTGGGTGTCACGCTCGTGCCTCGTCCATCTTGGATCCTAGCTGCGCAGACGAGACACCTCCGACACCATGGGGGATGACATAAGAGGAAAACCTAAGAACCTGGCTGTCTTCCAAGGCCTACCTTTCCAGGGGCGCTGACATTAAAAAGACCACTAGACACCCTGTTCCCATCCTTCAGCCTGTGGTCCATAAGTAACATCAACGCCAGACCTTGCAGGATTTTCTTGGTCTTATGGAGTCATTTACCTCAAAAATATCCAACAGCTGTGCACGCCACGGTCGACTGTCCATTAATCGTGCATCACAGGGGAACATGCCATCCCTGCTTCCAAGTCTTCTGCGAACGCACAGACAGGCACCCGGTTTCTAAGCTGCTGGGGAATAGAGACAGGCCTCTAAATTCCAGCTGGCCCCTCTCTGAGTGCTGTAAAGCCTCAGACATCTGGCTAGAAAGATTGGCAAGTGTGCAGTCCGTTGGCTGTGGAGCACATGATTATATAAGGGTTTGAGCACCATTTGACAAAGCCACATTCACGCTCTTCAGCCCTGCAATGGTCTGAGGCACCCACCACAGCTCACACCTTTTCCTTCTCCCTCTGTTTTCTTTCAGTCTGTCTCTCTCTCCCTCTTTCTCTCTCTGTCTCTCTCTCAACAGTTCAAGGCAATGTATGTTAAAACCAATTAGACCCACAATACTAATTTAAAAACAGCGCAGCACTTCTGAAGGCCTACTACGTGCCAGGCACGGCCCTACGCCTCACAAGCACCCTGCTGGCTGAGCGGAATTGTCCCCATCTGCCAAGGAGGCAACGGAAGCCAAAGGAAGTTAAGGGACTTCCGCAAGCCACACAGCTGGCAAGAGGCAGAGCCAGCACTCAAATCCTGATCTGGTTGATGCCCTCATTGTACTTTCTCTTCTTTCCCACAATCCTATAGGGCCCTCCTGCAATGGCTATTACCTGGTCAGGATCCCAAAGCCCGGAAATGAAAAATGATTCACCAGAGAGGACAGGACAGCTCAGGGTAGTTTGGGGGCCAGGAGGGAGAACGGGAAGGAGGAGGGCTGTGGGAGCAGGAGAAGCCTATGAGCGAGACGGTGCAGAAGGAAACTGTTCGTTGTGAAACGTTTAATTATTGCACTTGGGGGTAATTTATTATCAGGGAAATTAAGTGATTCCATTAGCCTCCTGTCGCTTTCCAAAATAAATCTGTCAGAGTGGGGTTAGGGGGAAAGGAGATGAGAGCTTCTCTGTTTTAATTTGTTTTTCTGCCGATTGCCAAATGGAGGTCCAGACTCCATTTATCTATGGGAAGGGAGTTGGCGGTGCTCCTGCATGAGCCTCTCTGCTACATTCAGCCCCTCGGCAGCCGCATTTCCATATCGGAACAAAAAAAAAAAAAATGAGCCCAGCTTGGGAAAATGGGGCAAGTGCCCAGTCAGCACAGGAAGAGACCAGAGGCCTGGGAGCTGCAGCCAGCTCTGCCCCCCATCGGCTCTGCGGCATGAGCACCTCGGTCCCCAGCTCAGAAATGAGATTCTCCGGTGGTAGCGCCCCTTCCCCCCTAACATCCCCTAAGTACCAGCTGATGGAAGCTTCCAGTAATTGTCCTGCCTCAGCCCCACATTCAGCTTCCAATGAGGACCCAGGCGATGCAGCACTCTCCTTCCTCCTCCCCACCAGGTGCCATCGCTATCTCGATGGAACAGGTGTAGCTCTGAGGGAGCAAATGGTGGAGCCGAACCAGAATCCGGATCTGAGCCTCAGCCTCGACCGACGCTCTAAGCCCCTGCCCTGCCCTGCCCTCTCACTCCCTGTGGGTGTATGGAACGTTCTTCATGCACCTCAACTGCCCAGATCAGAGCAACGTGAAACCCTACCTGCCTGCACTGTGTGCGATGGAAGACAAGGCACTATTGTTTTCTTCTTCATCGGAACAATTCCAGCGCCCAACCAAATCAGAAGTGCTTTGTTAGTCTTTGTATTCCCAGGGCTTGGGACTCAGCGGGTACACGATATATAGCTGTTGAATTAATCGATCACCCTGTGATATGAAATTTCTCACTTAGCTGAATGGATAACCAGATCTTAACCAAGGGAGAGGAAACTGCACCTTTTTTTTTTTTTAGCAGAAAATCTAGATATCTGAGAGAAACGAGCTAAGGGTGGTCTAGTAATTCCAGAGGGGAGAAGCCAAATTTTGCTCCTTGGCCCAAAAGCTCTGATTTCCTCGGCAACTCCACTGTGGCTCCGTGGAGATGAATGCCACCCGCTGAGAACGCAGCCAGGGGCCCCGGGGGGCAGGAATCTGCCTCTGGAAGATGCCCCGCCCTGACACAGGGAGTTGCAATCTTCCTCCTGGCCCAGTTCCCTGGTCACTTCCTCATCTAGAACGTGGTAACAGAGCAGCTTCGCCCACCCCTGAAGACAGAGCCAGGAACTCCAGGCTACCGACATTGTGTTCAGGCCTTTGGCAGACCCAGGCCCTGAGTGAGACCTGCTGAGGGTTCAGCACCAGGGATTCAGGGCACTTCATGGTCCAGGCAGGCACCAAGCTCACAGCCAAGGGGGCCCAACACTGCCATCCACAGAGGCACCAAGACATGTGGCTGCCATTACCAAAGATGGTCCCAGCTCCCTAGTCATATCTCATGTACTGGAAGTGAGGCTTCCCCACCACAGACTCTGCGCCTGACCTCACCCCAGCCCACCACCAGTGTTCACTCAGCGACCCACTGAGCTGGAAGGAACACACACACTAGCCCTGCACACACATTCTGGGTGGTTTTCTAAGTCAATAAATAGCTGTGGTTGCCATCAGCCACTCACACTGGTTGAAGAGGTGAAGCCAGTGAACACAGGCTGGGAGAGAGATCCAGGTGCCTGACCCAAGTGTCACACGTCCCTGTTCCCACCTCCTCGTGTCGGGGTTTGGGGGGAGAACCACCCCCATCTCTTCAAGGATGACTGCCTGGATCCTTTATTCGTATCTGCCATAAGCTAGCTAGATAATCAAGCAAGTCCCCCAAATCCGTGGGTCTTAAACTTCAATACGCACATGAGTCACCTGGAGACATAGGTTTTAATGTAGCAGGGCTTGGCAGGGGCCTGAAATCCTGCATTTTTAGCAAGCTCTTGGGTGCTACTCACGCTCCTGGTCTGCAGACCACACTTGGAGAAACAAGCCCTCACCTCCTGGGTGCTCAGGTTCACCTGTAAAATGGGGCTCACTAGCTACCCTATAGGTAAAGACTAAATATCATCACATCTGTGACGCGCCCAGCAAAATGTCTGGCATGTAACGGGACACGTAACAAACAGGAGTTTCGCCTTCCCTGCACTTCCACATCTTTCTCGCTCACCCCTGAGCCAGAGGCTCTTGAGTTTGTTTGGCCAATAGACCCCTCTGAGAACCTCATGAAAACTAAAGGTTCTTTACCAGCCAGGAGCTAGACTGTGCTGTGGTAATGAGAAGTCTCCACGGCTTAACACAACCAAAGTTTACCCGTGCTTCCTGCTACACGTCCAGCTTGGTCAGGGGGGCTCTGCTCACTGTAGTCATACAAAGACCCTGATGGCAGAACTGTCATCTCAACATCCCAGTGCCTGTTCCTGCTGTTGGAGGGCAGGCACATGGTGAATCACACATCGGCTCTGACAGCGTCTGCTCGCAAGTGACCCATGGCACTTCTATTTCAGAGACCACAACAAGTTCCCGCGCAATGCCTCATTTCAAAGGGGCCAAGCAAGTGCAATTCTACCCTGTGCCCAGAAGATGGAGAGCCAGAAGTATTTGGTGAAGAAGGCTAATGATTACCACCAACCTACTTCCCAGGGGAGAGGATGCAATCTAGAAGCTTGCTCATAATTCCAGAAGATCCACAGACATCCCAAGCCCAGTCCACCCTTTATACTTTCTGAGCAAGTTCAAAGGAAACTAGGGAGAAGAAGGGCTCGATCATCAGTTCGATCAATGTTAACTGAGCATCTACAATGTCAGGCACATTCTGGGAGGGAAACAAGATAGAACAGGTCCATGCTTTCACAGGTCTCATACTCGAGATGGGATAAACACACAACAAGCGGGGAAATTACAGAAGGCAGTAAGTACCATCAGGGTAATGAGCAAGAGTGTGAGTAACTGGAATGCTGGGAGAGACCTACTTTAGATTGAGAGGTCAGGGAAGGACCCTCTGAGAGGTGAAACCAAAACAGAAGGATCAGAGGAGCCAGACACGTGCCCGGCTAGAAGAAACACATTCCAGGCAGAAGAAACAGCCAGGTGCAAAGGCCATGTTTCAGGAAGAGGATCAGTCTGCTGGATGGGTAGATGGAAGCCGGNTTAGATTGAGAGGTCAGGGAAGGACCCTCTGAGAGGTGAAACCAAAACAGAAGGATCAGAGGAGCCAGACACATGCCCGGCTAGAAGAAACACATTCCAGGCAGAGGAAACAGCCAGGTGCAAAGGCCATGTTTCAGGAAGAGGATCAGTCTACTGGATGGGTAGATGGAAGGCCGANGGAAGAGGATCAGTCTGCTGGATGGGTAGATGGAAGCCGGTGTGGTGCAGTCTTTGTGAGTGAAGTGGGCTATGGAAGAAGTTGAGGTGGGACAAAGAGTCAAGGAGGTCAGCAGGGGCCAGATCACATGAGCCCTGCCTATGTGTTCATACTGCCTGACCCCCATCCTAGGAATCCTTCCCCCATTACAAGGGCGGTTGGCAATATCCTGAGGACCATCAGTGGGAGTCAGCTAGAACCTCAGGACAAGAGAGCCTGAAGCTAAGTCCAGGGCCTAGAGGACAGAAAACACTCATGGTAAGCCCAGGAGCCTAGAGAACAAGACCCTCCCTAAAAAGCTGCCATTCCAGTCCTTTCTCTCCCCACTGCAGGACCCAGCTTGAGAGCTTCCTTCTATAACTCAACATATCGCCCTATGCTCTTGTACAAAGATCCATGCTGCCCTCCTCTCCTGTCCTCCGCTGTACCAGGCTGGCCTCCCCATCTCCAGAACAAGTTTCTTGCACTCCTACCTCCAAGCTGTTATGATATTCCTCCTTAATGCTGTGTAATGTCCTCTCTACCTGAACATGGACCACTCTTCTTGCAGAAAACAGCTTAGGGGTGCCTGGGTGGCTCAGTCGTTAAGCGTCTGCCTTCAGCTCAGGGCATGATCCGGGAGTTCTGGGATCGAGCCCCACATCAGGCTCCTCCACTGGGAGCCTGCTTCTTCCTCTCCCACTCCCCCTGCTTGTGTTCCCTCTCTCGCTGGCTGTCTCTATCTCTATCAAATACATAAATAAAATCTTTAAAAAAAAAAGAAAAGAAAAGAAAACAGCTTAAGTCCCATCTTCTTTCGGACACNCCCACTCCCCCTGCTTGTGTTCCCTCTCTCGCTGGCTGTCTCTATCTCTATCAAATACATAAATAAAATCTTAAAAAAAAAAAGAAAAGAAAAGAAAACAGCTTAAGTCCCATCTTCTTTCGGACATCTCTAAGGACCACCCACACTCTGGAACCAGCTGATCTCTTCTTAAATTTTTTAAGCAGCACTGAATTGGCCTAATGGCATTGGTCACTATTTCACACACAGTTCTCTCAGGGAGCTACAAGCTGCTGGAGAGCAGCAATGATGCAGTTGAGTAGCTGTCCCTCATCTCGCACAGTTGGTACTCATGAAATGGTCTGACTGCAGACAGAGGTACTAGACTGGGAAATGTGCTAACATTGCACCCAGGCTCCCTGGAGGACAGGGCTGGCCCATGGCTTGCTCATCTCTGTATTCCCAGTCCCCTAACACAGGACCTGGAGCTGGCCAGCACTCAATGGGTGTTTGTGAAACAAACCATGGGACTCATTTAGGCTGGTGATTTTGAATAGGTGACTCGATATCTCTGAGCCTCAGTTTCCTTATCTCTAAACCAGGGATGATGAGTTCCTTCCACATCAGGGTGTTGTGAAGACATAAACATAAAAGGGACTGTGGAGTCCTCATATATTATGAGTGGCTGAATGGATCCCTGGTCAACAGACTTGGTCACTCCCCAGGGGACACCACACCCAACAGAGAAGGATGTGAACCAGAGGGTTGACTGACGCATCCTGCTTCCTACCAAAGCAGAACAGACCAAAAGCAAAAAATGATAAGGTTGTGTTTCAAGGAAGAGCATCCATGCTTTGAAAGATGAAGATGTTCTCACCCATCATGTCTGATATCAACTCTGCTTGCCCTGTGATTCTTTCTCTTGGCTCGTGAGGAGAGGGGCGGAGAGCTTGGGCAGCCAGGTGTCCTAATGTTCTTGTCTCCAGACTCCTCCTATTTGCTTCTCAGGGGGCTGGTTTGAGTCAGGTTGCCCTCCAGAGGTCTGCTCTTGCTTCCCACACATTCTGTGCATCAAAAGAGAGCCTGGGGAGCGGCAGCAAGGGCCAGTGAGTCCATCATATGTGCAGTCAAGAGGTTTAGATCCTACTGAGTGGTGAATGATGCGGATCTGAGAGCCAACACCGCTTTCAGCACCCGTGCAGCCAGCTAACAACTCACAGGCAGACAGGGTTGAGTGGCATTCTGGCTCTGCCATGTATAAGCTGTGTGACCTTGGGCAGATCTCTGAAGCCGTCAAGATTCACTTTCCTCCTCGTACCTGCTTCATAAGGCTTTGGTAAGAATGCATCCAGATAATGCTTAACGAAGTGCCTGGCACACGAAAGACCTCAACCAATGCGAGGGATTTTCCCGATGATATCATCAAGGCACAGGTTGGGGGTTTGAAAAGTGTCTTCTCAGACACCTCCCAAAAGGTAGAGAGCCACAAGCCTACAGGGCATGCTCCTAACACCCTCGGGGATCTCCTCTGTCGCTTCTGCACTCTCAGAGTCAAGGCGTCTGAGCCCCGTGACCTTCTGCTACACAACACATGCAGAACACACTGGAAAGCGTCTGCAGGTGCCCAGACCATGATCATTCACAGAACAACCACACGTCAAAACTCTCCTCTGGATTAGGAAGCGAGAGAGGTGGCAGAAGGCAGAGCTCTCAAACGTTCCGTATCAAAGCCGAGCCAAGCCCAGGCACACACTCGGTACCACCGGGGATGTCTCACTGGTCAGCCGGGGGGGTCAAGAAGTCAGTTTTCCTTCGCACCCCCAGTGCAGGGAAGTGATGGGGTGCTGGTCACCTATCTGCCTTGCTCATCTGTTTTTGAATTTCTCAAAGGCAGGGACAAGCCTACACATCTTTAGAGGCCCAGCACCTGACAAAGTGCACGCACTCAGTAAATGCTTGTTTAATTCAATCGAGCAGAAAGAATCCTTTTTCTCTGCCCACAGGTGCAGAGAGCAACAAGCCTGACCTAAGGAGGAAGCTTCCGGAGAACTCCACCAGCGTTCCTGGGGCAGACGCACATCCAGCCTGGTGACCAATCTTCTCTGCTCCACACTGGCAATTCAGTCTTGGGCTTTGGTTACCTGCCCCCCCCAATCTGGACATATGAACTTCTGAAGAGTCTTCTCATCAGTGGGGGCACAAGCATTTTTACCATTTGCCGCTCCAAATCCTCCCTCCACCCTTCTCTGCTCCATCCTGTGTCGTGGGAGGCCGAGCTCCATGAGCCGCATCCACAAGGTTTCCCTGGCAGCTGGCTTCCAGATGATTTCAGTCAATGGGAGGTGCTAACAGGAGATTGGCAGGTGAAAGGAGAGAGAGGTCAGACTATTTATTTCCCCAGCAACCTCCCTGATAGATCAGGGCTTGGCTAGTGGCTGTACTCCCCTACACACATCCACGGCTCCGGTCGGTGGCCCTCTCCTTCGCTGCTGCTCTCTCCAGGCTCCATAACTGCTCCCTCCCTTGAGCCCTTCAGAGGCAGGTGTGGAAATGGCATTCTGCTGTTACTAACCCTGGGATCCTTGTCGGTGTCCTTTAACCCTGCCCACTGCTTTGCAAACAGTCCACTCGTTGAATTTTCCCTCATGACTCGCCTGACTGTGATCTCGGCTTCCTAGATTTCAACAGATAGGCCTGGAAATCTGAGGAGCTAGGTTCTAGTCCAGGCAACTGGAGCAACTGACCACGTGCCTTTGGTGAGGTCCTGCCCCTTCTGGGTTTCAGTCTTTTCCTCTGCAGGATGGAGGAAGACTTGGCTAAGTGTCTCTAAGGCCCCTTTATGTTACAAATCATTCTCCTGTATCTCGCAGAGTCCCTGGGACAGCACAGTGCACAGAGTTGGTGCTGGAAACTGCCAGGGTGGGGAAAGGAGAGAGTACGTGGGGGAGCACAGGGATATGGGGGAAGGTCTTTGAGATGGAGATTAAAGTTAATACGACGTGTTCATTGGCAGAAATGTGAACAGTCAGGTGTGGAAGAAACTGGTTTCCTGTGGCCTGGGTTTTGTGCTTTATGTGGCTGAAATGGCCAGTGAGGGACACACGGGGTTGGCTCAGGGGAGGTGTTTAGAAACGGGGCAATACAATGAATCACCAAGCATCAGGTGAGATCAAAGCATCTTGAATTCAGGTCTCAACTGTGCCATTTCCCAACTCTGTGACCATAGCTGTTCCACCCTCTAATCCACCTATCCCTTTCCTTAGAGTGAGGATTATAGGAACAACTCCCTCAAGGGACACGTGTGACAGCAAGAAATGTACGTAGAGCATTTACCACAGTGCCTGGACCATAGTCAGTACTCAATAAACATCACCTATCACAATAAACAGCACCTATCCCGTGACCAATCAGCTGGACTGGGAAGCAGGGTGCCATCCAGTATGAGAACCAACAAAGCTGTGGAACACATTCACCCCATAGCCTAAGGTAGGAGACAGGAAATGAAACCCAAACTTTCTCAGGGGTTAAGTTAGAGGAAGCAAGATAAGAGCATGTAACCACCCCTACTCTCTTTCTAGGGACAACTGCCCAACTTTGATGCCATGAACTTGAATCAAAGCAGAGCACATCAGTTTCAATAAGCTTATGCGACAGAGATTAGACTCCAAGACAGGTGAAGCCACTGGCATCCACAGGACAGGGCACACCTGTGCGGGCTGAGACTACCTAGGCCTGACCAGAGAGCGACCACTACATGCTCGAAGGCTGAACAGACATACGATCTGAGGAGTGCTGGGTGTCACTGCAGCTCTGACCCAGCCAGAGCACTGAGAGTTCTTGAATTCCTCGTTCACATGTGATGCATTCAGATGAGACACCAGCATTCAGGGACTTAAAGGAAAATGTCGCCTTAATAAATGCACAGATGGGGAATCTCATAAGGAAGAAAAATTGAAACTACTTAAAAAGAGAACCAAATATAAATTATACAACTGAAAATGATCACTGCTGAAATGAAAGTTTCACCAGATACGCTTAAGTTCAGATAGCAGAAGAGTCAGTAAACGAAAAGACAGATCTATAGAAATTATTAACCTGAAGAACAAAGAGATGGAAGAAAAGTAGTTCCTCAGAGATCAATAGGGCAGTATCACACGGCTTCACATATCTGTAATTTGAGTGCTCAAAGAGAAGAGAGTGAGATAGGGCAAAAAAAAAAATGTTAAGACATAATAGGAAAAAATTCCAAATTTGATGAAAAAATATCAACTTACAGAACCAAGGAGCACAAATAAAACCAAAAATTTTTAAAAATGAAAAAGTACAACCTGGCGCATGACAGGCAACCTACTGACTGCCTCACTTGCCTCTCTCTTGTCCTGGCCCTTCTCCCTCTTAACTAGTCTGATTTGAACATCGGTCTGACATCAGATCTTCCGACTGAGAAGGCAGAGACAAGGGGGAAGCATCCCTGAGTGTGGTCACCAAAGAGACAGGTGCTCAGGAGGGCCCGGAACCACAGACCCAGCAAGCATGGGTACAGGAGGCGAAGTGTGACCACACAGCCAATGTGTGGGTCCAGATTTATGCCACTGTCCACACTCTGCAAAGCAGAGCACAGGGTGAGCTAAACAGCGAGGAACATCTCATTATTTTCCACAGAAATAATAACCATCTCCTGGAAAAACAGTCAGGTTCTCCCTTTGCATGTATCCATCTCCACTGAAATCTAGAGCCAGGTCTTCCCCACACTGTGAATCCTGGCTCCAGAGAAAAGAAGATGAATGTGGTATATCTACCCAGGGTTGCTCACGGCTTTAAAAGCAGGACTTCTCAGCATTTGTGGCTGGAAGCTCTCTGAGATCTAGCACCAAAGAGAGGACCCAGGGCCCAGAATCCTCCTCCCAAGAGGTACTTCTCAGGTATGTTAGGAGGTGAGGTCCCATCACACCAATTCCCAGAGCAGGGAGAGGAAGGTGTCAAGTTGAGCATAAAGTTAAAGCATAACCACCTCGTTCAGGACCGGTGTCCAAGCAGCCCAGAGGCTCAGCGGGGCCAAAGCCCCCAGAGAAGGAGATTTCATACCTCCATGCCCTCCTGCTGCTCCCGAATCACGGAGGAAGGGGGAGGGTGGAGCTGAGGGTGAAAGCCAAGGTCACTGTAAGACCAGAGAAGAGATCAGTTAACCCAGGCAGCTGGCCAGGAGCTGCTTTGGAATTTCGGACCCGGAGGGACTCAGGAGCAGCCATCAGATGGAAGTATCAGCGAGTAGCTCTCAGGCTACCTGGGCAGCATTTACCCACCACGGGGAACCTATCACTGTCCGCGTCAAAGATGGGGAGGTGGATGGGGACCAATACATAAGGGCGACCTAACACCACTCACCCTCTTGACACTGAATCCAGAGACTGTGGCTGAAAGGGGGAAAGTAGGAGGGCCTTTTTCCAGACAGTGTTAGAGAATAGACAGACCCCCTCCCACAAAAAAAAAATAGTGGCTCACAGTGGCGTTTCAGCCATCAGTAAGAGAGACTATGGGAGGACAGGGAACGTCCTTTCACTCTTCAACTCACACTGCCTGTTGTACCCACTGTCAAAGCAGGCCCTGGTTATGGTTTCAGCTTGGGGACTAGATAGCAGCATAATCAAATTGCCTGACTGGTCCTTGACTGTCTGTATCTGACAGAGTTCTCCGAAGACACAGAACCAATAAAATACACTGTATGTGGAGACAGACAGAGGATTGATTGATTTTACGGCACCGGCTGACCCGGCGAGCCCCAGCTCTGCAGGGTAGGCTGGCGGGGTGGAGGCCCAGGGAAGAGCTGACGCCGCAGTCTGAGTCAGAGGCAGTCTTCTGCAGAAATTCCTCTTCTTTGGTCTTTTTCTATCCAGGAGGAGGAGGCCAGTCGTTTTTATTAAGGCCGTCAGCTGACAGGATGCNGAGATGGAAGAAAAGTAGTTCCTCAGAGATCAATAGGGCAGTATCACACGGCTTCACATATCTGTAATTTGAGTGCTCAAAGAGAAGAGAGTGAGATAGGGCAAAAAAAAAAATGTTAAGACATAATAGGAAAAAATTCCAAATTTGATGAAAAAATATCAACTTACAGAACCAAGGAGCACAAATAAAACCAAAAATTTTTAAAAATGAAAAAGTACAACCTGGCGCATGACAGGCAACCTACTGACTGCCTCACTTGCCTCTCTCTTGTCCTGGCCCTTCTCCCTCTTAACTAGTCTGATTTGAACATCGGTCTGACATCAGATCTTCCGACTGAGAAGGCAGAGACAAGGGGGAAGCATCCCTGAGTGTGGTCACCAAAGAGACAGGTGCTCAGGAGGGCCCGGAACCACAGACCCAGCAAGCATGGGTACAGGAGGCGAAGTGTGACCACACAGCCAATGTGTGGGTCCAGATTTATGCCACTGTCCACACTCTGCAAAGCAGAGCACAGGGTGAGCTAAACAGCGAGGAACATCTCATTATTTTCCACAGAAATAATAACCATCTCCTGGAAAAACAGTCAGGTTCTCCCTTTGCATGTATCCATCTCCACTGAAATCTAGAGCCAGGTCTTCCCCACACTGTGAATCCTGGCTCCAGAGAAAAGAAGATGAATGTGGTATATCTACCCAGGGTTGCTCACGGCTTTAAAAGCAGGACTTCTCAGCATTTGTGGCTGGAAGCTCTCTGAGATCTAGCACCAAAGAGAGGACCCAGGGCCCAGAATCCTCCTCCCAAGAGGTACTTCTCAGGTATGTTAGGAGGTGAGGTCCCATCACACCAATTCCCAGAGCAGGGAGAGGAAGGTGTCAAGTTGAGCATAAAGTTAAAGCATAACCACCTCGTTCAGGACCGGTGTCCAAGCAGCCCAGAGGCTCAGCGGGGCCAAAGCCCCCAGAGAAGGAGATTTCATACCTCCATGCCCTCCTGCTGCTCCCAAATCACGGAGGAAGGGGGAGGGTGCAGCTGAGGGTGAAAGCCAAGGTCACTGTAAGACCAGAGAAGAGATCAGTTAACCCAGGCAGCTGGCCAGGAGCTGCTTTGGAATTTCGGACCCGGAGGGACTCAGGAGCAGCCATCAGATGGAAGTATCAGCGAGTAGCTCTCAGGCTACCTGGGCAGCATTTACCCACCACGGGGAACCTATCACTGTCTGCGTCAAAGATGGGGAGGTGGATGGGGACCAATACATAAGGGCGACCTAACACCACTCACCCTCTTGACACTGAATCCAGAGACTGTGGCTGAAAGGGGGAAAGTAGGAGGGCCTTTTTCCAGACAGTGTTAGAGAATAGACAGACCCCCTCCCACAAAAAAAAAATAGTGGCTCACAGTGGCGTTTCAGCCATCAGTAAGAGAGACTATGGGAGGACAGGGAACGTCCTTTCACTCTTCAACTCACACTGCCTGTTGTACCCACTGTCAAAGCAGGCCCTGGTTATGGTTTCAGCTTGGGGACTAGATAGCAGCATAATCAAATTGCCTGACTGGTCCTTGACTGTCTGTATCTGACAGAGTTCTCCGAAGACACAGAACCAATAAAATACACTGTATGTGGAGACAGACAGAGGACTGATTGATTTTACGGCACTGGCTGACCCGGCGAGCCCCAGCTCTGCAGGGTAGGCCGGCGGGGTGGAGGCCCAGGGAAGAGCTGACGCCGCAGTCTGAGTCAGAGGCAGTCTTCTGCAGAAATTCCTCTTCTTTGGTCTTTTTCTATCCAGGAGGAGGAGGCCAGTCGTTTTTATTAAGGCCGTCAGCTGACAGGATGCGCCCAATCACTTTAGGGGGGAGGGGAGAGGCTAACCTGCCCTTCTCAGTATCTATTGATTCAAGGGCTAATCTCATCAAAAAACCTTCATAGAAACATTCAGAATCATGTTTGACCAAATATCTGGGTCCGGCGGCCTAGCCAAGTTGACACAAAACTAACCATCACACCATCATTCTGACAAGATGTGCCCACTGCGGGGAAGGACCCGTGCAGGACACAGATGAGCCTGAGGACAAGGTCAACCAGGGCAGACGGGGGCTGCGACTACCGACCGAACTTGACGGTTCTCCTAGACAGCAGCCATAGAAGTTGCGGGACCCATTTCCTCTCAGGGAGGTTAGACCACAGCGTCTCCAATTGGAATACGAGTGTGAATCATTCAGGATCCCGGGATCCTGAAATTCAGCACTTCCCACAAGGCGCAGCGACTGCCTGCCGGTCTGTGGACCACACCTGGGGTCAGGAGCACAGGCCCCAAGCTAGACGTCCAGGTCCAGTCCCAGCTCCACCTTACTTGCTGTGTAACTTTGAACAAGGGAGGTACTTACCCCGCCTGAATCTCATCTCTAAAGTGGGGGGGGGGGGGGCGGGAGACTAACAGTATGAACTTCAGAAGGTTTTTGTGAAATTAAAAAGAAAGTGAACGGGACGTATTGTGGCAAACAGTTCAATCTCAATAAATGCTCTTGGCTACTGCATTAATATGCATACAGGATTTTGAAAGAANAAAGTCGCGGGACCCATTTCCTCTCAGGGAGGTTAGACCACAGCGTCTCCAATTGGAATACGAGTGTGAATCATTCGGGATCCCGGGATCCTGAAATTCAGCACTTCCCACAAGGCGCAGCGACTGCCTGCCGGTCTGTGGACCACACCTGGGGTCAGGAGCACAGGCCCCAAGCTAGACGTCCAGGTCCAGTCCCAGCTCCACCTTACTTGCTGTGTAACTTTGAACAAGGGAGGTACTTACCCCGCCTGAATCTCATCTCTAAAGTGGGGGGGGGGGGGGGGAGACTAACAGTATGAACTTCAGAAGGTTTTTGTGAAATTAAAAAGAAAGTGAACGGGACGTATTGTGGCAAACAGTTCAATCTCAATAAATGCTCTTGGCTACTGCATTAATATGCATACAGGATTTTGAAAGAATTCATGTCAAGTAAGATAAATAAATCTTACATCCATAGATTAGCTTGGTAAAAGCACCTAGACATAAAAACCACAGGAAGAACAGTTAATAAAATTGAGAACATTCTCCCTAGAGAAGAATGGATGTAGGAAGGAGGCAGAGGGAGAGTGGAGGCAGTAAACGAAATGATTAAGGGCTCTATGAACATCCTTGAATTAGAGTATCCATGAAAATGAAATGAGAATTTTCCTACAAGGCTCCATAAGGTTAAACGAAGAGCACGACATGGAGCTTCCGAGGAGGTCAAAATGGGATCAGTAACAGGACCTGGGAGCCATCGAAGCTATCCAAAAGTGAAGAATGCTGTGTGGACCGAGTCCTCTGTCCACCACCCGTAACAGAGTCCAACTAGTAAGACTGTCGGAGGGCAGAGGCTGGTGCCGCAAACGCACATCACAATTCCCTCAACCCTCCAAGCCCTTCTAGAACTCAGAGCAGTTTACATGGGTGCCTCTCCCTGGGGATGGTCTCCACCATGCAGTCCTGGCACTCTAGGCCTACTGTCGAAGGACCTCTCCTGGGGGACACTTGGCACCTTGCAAGCTTAGTCATGATGCATCAAACAATTCATTCAGATTTCTTCAATTCCATTACCAGGCCCTTTGGGAGCCAAATGGGAAAAAGAATCAGTTCATGTGCTGGCCAGAGAAGCAGCCGTGTCCAAACAGCTGCCCCCCATGAAAACACTGGCCTGTCCTCCTGTAGCCTCCCAGACCCGAGCTGCCATGGTGCTGGAACTTTCGGACAACCATGCTGCTTAGTCATATGTTGAACATTTGGTAGACCCATGGAGACAGAGCTCCCCATACTCTCTGCCCCAGCCCCTACCCCATGGCCCCCTGGATTCCTCCAGTTTAGCAGCCCAAAGCTTAATACCTAGCTCAACAGGAGCCTGGGTCTTCTTCCCAGCAACCAGTCACCAGCTGTGGAATATTCTGACATCGCCCCACACATTCTGGCCATGCCCCCAAGACCCACCAGCCGGGTGCTCCTTGCTTCTTGCACGTGTCTGAGAGCTCCTTCCACCCTGAGCACACCCTCCACAGGAGCTAGAAGGACAAGAGAAACCATCCCTTCCCCAAACCCGCCTGACTTTGTGTGGTCTTTTATTCCCATTTCCTGCCCCCCATCACATTCCCCTTGCAAGAGAAGAAAGCCTAGAAGAGAAACAGGTAAAGAGGGAAGAACCAGGATGGGGTGAGAATACCTGGGCCCAACTGTCAGGTTGGGGGGTTGGACCATCTAGGGGGGACTCTTTGGCCTCTATATGGAAAGAATCAGCCTGCTTTGTCCTCCTACCCCGAGAGTGGGGAATTCATTTGTTCTCCCTGCAGGGACAGTGAGCCCCTCAAGAACAAGGACAGATGTGACAGTCAAGCAGAATGGCCTGACTTCAAATCCTAGCCCTGTTGCTCACTACCTGCATATCTGTGAGGTAACTGAATCGCTCAGAATCTCCATTTCTTTATCTGTAAAATGGGAATGAGAGTAAAAATAGTACTTGTCTCACAGGGCTATCAGGAGGTTAAAAGAGATTAAAGCCCATAAAAAATTTATTCTGATCCTTGGCATTCACTCCTGAATAAATGTGGGAGTTAGATCTCCTTAGAGACACCCCTGCCCCCAAGCCTGCCACAGAGTAACCCCTGACAACACTCATCAAACTGAATCAAGTTGGGGTCTATCAGGAATACTCGCCAGCTCCCAGGTCTATCTGCAAGTGGGTTCTGGGGTGGAGGCAGCTGTCTCCCAGCACCCCCTCACCTCACCTGTGTCAGTAGGAGCCAAGGTCAAGGAGATGGGTGCCCCCCCATCCAAGGTCTACCAGGGGAGACAAGAGGTCTGCAGAGTTCAGAGAGCCCAAGGCTCGTGCTATGAAGGTACTTCAAAGTCATAGCTCTTTCAGCAGCAAGGATGAAAGCAAGGGAGGACCCCCCCCAGGAGGCCTAGCTCCCATCTCTACCAGGCTCAAGTAGCTTTGGCCTGAACAGTCTAGCTTCTCTCTGTCTGACACTCCCCACCCCTACTCTGCAGGGGCTTCTTGCTCTAAATCTAGAAGGCCTTGCACCCGGGATCTGAAATTAGCACTCCCACGGGTACTGGGAAAAAACACTGACTTGGAGGATACCTGCCTGCAGAGGTCAGTGGTCAGGAGCCAAAGGAGAGAGCCCTGGAAGCTGGTCGCTGGCCACGCTGCCTCCCAACCATGGAGCAGGGGGCAATCTCAGACCCTGGAGAACCCCAAGCAGTTGGGCTACCACTCTCCTATCTGTAACAAGGCTTCTAAAGAGACCAAGCCCCAAGAGGCAGGTGTGATTGCTTTCAGCCAACTGTGGTGGCTCTTTGGGCGTGGATGCGTGATTCTGGCCAATGAGATGCAAGCCTACTAGACAGCCGCTGGTCAAGGGTCCCTTGCAGGGAAGCAATGGCCCCCAGATGGCAACCACATGGATGTGGCGCTTGGAGATAGTACATCCATCTAGTGACCCTGAGGGGCGCCATCCTGGAGGCCAAGCTGAGAGAACCTAAGAGCAGGGGGCTGTGCTGGAGCTCAGCGGACTCCCTGCATCTGGAATCATGACCAATAGTAAATCCCTTTATTGCCCAAGCCCATCCACTCTGGGTTTTGTTAGATGCGGGCCTTCTAAGAGATTTGGAGACCCCATCTTCTCTCTTGTCCCCACATCATGCTTGAGAAATATCCAGAGCTTAGGGTTGCCAAAGGAAACAAATAAAAATATAGGGCACCAGTTAATTGAAACTTCAGGTAAATAAGAAAAAATTTTTTCTAGTATAAGTGTGTTGTATACTATATTTGGGACATACTTATACTAAAAAAAATATTCATTGCTTATGTGAAATCCAAATGTAACTGGGCATCCTATATTTTATCTGACAACTCTACTCCAAATTCCTCGTTTTCTCTCACTTAGTAGTAAACTATCCTCCAAAATGACTTCACCACCCTGAGCGGCTTCTGGGACAACACCAATACACCCCCTCACGGAACCCTACACACCAGCCTGCATCCCCCTCTTCCCTGCCAGGTCCTGACAAATGGTGAAAGAGGAAGGAGAAGGAGGGGGACCAAAATATCACCTTCATGACTGAGAAAGCTGATGCGGGGGAATCTGGGTGAGAGCTGCAAGCAACTGGGCTCCTAATATTGAACCCAGAACGAGACAGAACACCTACCCAGTCCCAGGCAAGCCCTGGACTCTCCCAGTCCTACTGTGGGTGGGGCAGGGGGAGGGGGCTACCATCCCCCAACTAGCCCCATGACCAAGAACAATGGAGACTCAGGCAGAGGCCTAGGCTTTGGGCTGGCGGAGACCTGGCTTCCAATCCCGACACCCCACTTAGTGGCTATGTGACCTTGGGCAAGTTGCTTTCCCTTCCCGAGGCTTAGTTTCCCTATTGTGAAGTCAGGATTGAAATATGTCCCTAATATATGATATATTACTTAAAAATGCTTACGAATAAACAATGTGAAGTAAATGCACATGTGCATATTAATTTATTTTCAACTTCACCCTAAGGCAATTATTAATAACTGTGGTTCCCTATCAGGGATCCACATTCTAGTAGGTGCTACTAAGGGCTTCAAATATCTTTATCTAAATTTGCACCCCAGGGTCTGTAACCTGACCTCCTGAGGGTCAGACTTACTTGCCGTGGGTGAAATGACAGAGATTCAGGAAACAGGCTGGCTGAAGAGATGCACAGCCTTCCAATCTTCAAATAAACAGGGTTCAAGAATCCAAAACCCCAGCCGCCTAGCAGAGTGCTGGCACTCAAATGCCTTTGGTCCTGTGTGTCCCACTTTTACGTAATGGAGGGGTCTGTCATCTGATCTGCCTTGAAGGGTGTCACGTCCTGCCGTCAAAATACCATTTCCTCCCCCAGGAATGGTTTTTATGCACAGAGCTTGTCCAAGGGCCAAGGTCAGAGCGAGGAGCACGCTGAGCTTGTAGGAACAGGGGCGCCACGTGAGCCTTCACTTACCTGCAGCTCTTCACGTGGCAGAATCTGGTCTGAGACTCACACTCATTGCCAAGCACATCCAAGTAGCAAGAAGATGCAGAATTCCAGCCCAGCGGTGATCACTGGAAGCTGTGTGTCAACAAAACAAAGCAACCTGACAGTTGCCAAATGGCCACCTGGATTTAGACTTCCTCCCGGCTTCTCCTTCTGGCTTGTTGGGAGGATTCCTGATAAGAGACGTGAAACACATGAAATACAAATGTTGTTACATTCATCATTCTTTTTCTTATTCCCGCCTCCCTCTTCTTTAATCAAAGAACCTCTCCACGCTGGGGAGAGGAGCTGAGAAGAGAAGGGAGGAGGGAAAACAGGAGTTGTTTGCTGAGATTTAGAGGGACCACGGCATGTCCCGCCAACAACACCCCTGGTCCCCAGAGGCTGCAGTGTGTGAAATCTCAGGGCACATGGGGCTCCAAGAGGCTGTCTCACTGGTGGCAAGAGCCCACCCAGGACCCTCCGCGAGCAACGTCATGAATCCCCAGCACTCTAATCTCGTGGTTACATGGGGGTTGCTGGAGCCCTCTACCATCCCACATCCACCAGTGACACATGACATTGAGAGATGGCTATCTTGATGTGGGCACATTTTGTCATGGAGATATTGTGATGATTATAAGATTAATAACACCAGGAATAAGTGTTGTATTGTACCTACTACATAGTTAGCAAAACAGTGCTAGCCGAGTTCTTCACCTGAGTGTTCTCCTAACACTACACCTTACAAAATCTGCAACGGGGAAAGCGAAACCTTAAAAAATTAAGAAACGTGCCCAAACTCCTGGAGTAAACGGTAATCGGGATTTTAACTCAAGTGGTCTCATTCCAGAAACTGTACTTCTAACCACTGGTTTATAGAATACCCATAGAATTTGGGGCAGAAGGTACAGAAGTAGACAATCACATTCTAAAGTTCAAAAAGAACCATAAACAAACTAAAGTATCCATGGAAACTCTAAAGAAGAAGATCTATGAAGAATATGTTATATATTCCCAATGATTAAACCAGTGTGTCATGGCGTATGCATGAATACCCCAATCGGACAGAAAAGAAATGCAAGAAACAGACCCCACTACGTACGGAATTGAATATGTGATAAATGTGATATTTCACATCAGGGAGGGAAAGAAGGATGAGTCAATGAATAGTATGGGGCCAACTGGGGGGACGTCTGGAGAAAAATAAAGTCAGCTCCATGCTCCACACCATACACAAAGAGAAAGTGCAAACTAATCAAAGATTCAGATCGAGGGGCACCTTGCATGGCTCAGTCAGTTAAGCATCTGACTCCTGGTTTTGGCTCAGGTCATGATCTCAGGGTCGTGAGATCGAAGCCCTCATCAAGCTCCGTGCTCAGTGGGGAGTCTGCTTGAGGTTCTCTCTCTCCCTCTGCCCCTCCCTGCTCTCTTGCTTTCTCTCTCTCAAATGCATAAATAAACAGTTAAACAAAAAAAGATTTAAATCGAGAAAACATGAAATCACAAACTGACTGTTAGAAAAAAGGAGCATTTCTATGCAGCCAGGGGTAAACCCCTCTAAACAAGATTCGAATTTCAGAAGTCATAAAAGAAAAGACAGATTGATTTGACTGATACAAATTAAAACTTCTGCATGG
Source organism: Ailuropoda melanoleuca (assembly GCF_002007445.2). NCBI lineage: Eukaryota > Metazoa > Chordata > Mammalia > Carnivora > Ursidae > Ailuropoda > Ailuropoda melanoleuca. The sequence continues at coordinate 110,902,016 of NC_048223.1, read as the reverse complement.
AAAAAATGGTAAGCAATAAAACTCTGGGAGGAAATATTTATAACCCATATCACAGATAGAGGGCAATTCTCTAAAATGTGCAAACTCTTACAAGTTGCTAAGGAAAGACAACACAAATGGATATGAGTAGACAGTTCATAGAAAAGGAAACAAAAATGGCCCTTAAATATATGAAAAGATGGGGCACCTGGGTGGCTCAGTCGGTTAAACCTCTGCCTTCAGCTCAGGTCATGACCTCAGGGTCCTGGGATGGAGCCCCTCGTCAGGCTCAGCAGGGAGTCTCCTTCTCCCTCTGCCTCTCCCTCCCCCCTGCTCATGCTCTCTCTCTCTCTCAAATAAATAAATAAAATCCTAAATACATATATATATGAAAAGATGCTCCACCTTCTTCATAAAATAAAATTTAAAAAAATAAAATAAAATCCTATATAAAAATCCATATAAAAATAAAATCCTATATATATATTTATTTATTCATATATATATGAAAAGATGCTCCACCTTCTTCATAATAAGAGAAATGGGAAGGAAAGCTTCTTTGAGGTAATATCTATCTAGCAAGTTGGCCGAAAACCAAACATTTAACTCTCTGCTGTGCTGGAGAGCCCACGGAGAGATAAGCTCCCTCATGCATTGCTTACGGGAGAGCCCCCTCGGAGGGCAATTTGGCAACATCCATCAAAATTATGAATGCATGGACCCCTTCACCAGGAATCTCACCTCTGGGAACTTACCCTACACACGGACCCGCAAACATGTGAAGTGATGTACTTACAAGGTTATTCACTGCAGCATAATTTGTTATAGCAGAAAAAGATGGAAAACAGCCGGACGTTCATCAGTAGGGACCGGCCAAGTAAATCATGACATTACGGTACATCCACCCAACGACGTGCTGTGTGGTTGTTTGGGAAAAAGTAAGCATGAGGAAGCTCTTTACGTCCCGATACAGAAGGAACCTCCCTGTCCAGGGTGTGTAGTGATTACGGCAAAGTGCTGGAGAGTGTTAATAATACGCTACGTTTGGTGTAATGGGGGAGGGTTTTTTTTTTTAATTTACTTGTATTTTCAAAATAAACTGCAATTTACAGAAGTAACAAGAATGATTGCCCATTAAAGATAGGGGACAGGAACTGCACACAGAGCGGGGCTGAGGTGGGAGGGAGAATTTTCACCCTCAAACTTTCCTTGAACCACGCGAATATATGAACTATTTCAAAAATTAATATTTTTAAAAATTTTGATGTTATGTTTTCAGCTATTTTCACAATTTACCAAGCACTACGTGAAAACAGACATCCTCCCCTACTCCCTTGAATGAGGCTCAGGGACTATTAAAGTGAAAAAAAAAAAATGAGGGTCAGAAATAACTTCTGGGTGTGTTACTTGGAAATTAAAACAGCAGTTTTGAGTTTTGATGAGACTGTATCAAAATGTCCCACGTTCGGTCACACAGGTAGAAAGCTGCAGAGAGCGCTCAAGTTCAGAACCCAAAGCCCTCCCCCACCCCAGGCTCTGCCTGCCACACTGGGGCTTCTCAGGCCTGATTACACCGTCAATTAACCTGGGGACTTTAAAAACAAGCCCAGTGCCCCGGCCACCGCCAGACTGGTCGGGCTGGACCTCCCCATGATACCCGCTCTCACCCCAGACACAGGGTGCACTGGGGCTGGGTCACTCTGCTCTGGACACCAGGACGTCCAGAGTCCCTAATGAGTCCCACATGTGCACATGAGAGGAAGTGAAATGCCATGCAGGAGGTCCTGCCCCCACACTCTCGGCCTTTCTCGTGGGAGGGGCACAAAGGAATCAGGAGAACTGACTTCTGGGCTCAGCCCGGCACGGTGCCATTGGACAGGTCCCCCAGACCCTCTGGGCCTCACTCTCCTCACTGGGTAAATGGGTAATAATACCTATGACCGGGGCTTGTAGATGCCCAGCAGACGTCATTTGGAGAAAATAAACCGGATCCCATGACTCAAACCAGCTAGCAAGGCAGTGCCTGGGAAGCAGGAAGTGGGGGTCTTTCTTTAGTAAGTTCCCCACACCTCTAGCATTTTTGCTCGGGTAGCTTCTTGGCCATGGAGGCACTGAAAGTCCTAGAGAGCCAGAGGGCAGGGACCAGGAGACAAAGGGTTAGCAGGAACCACCACCAAGTGGACACAGGAGCCAAGTTCAAGGAAAGTCACTCTCCTTAAGGGTGTAAGGCAATGGTCCACACAGGCATGGGGAAGAGCAAAGGAACCACACAGGAGGTGCTCAGAGTATGGGGCCTGTGGGGAGTCCAGGAAGCCTGGAGTGGATCCCATGGCTGGTTTCACTCATGTCACTCTCTTCAATCCTGTCCAGGGTCAGGGTCCCTTTCAGACCCAGCACCTCAAGCCTACCGACACCGATTCCAGGAAGGAACATGTACTGAAAGCTTTCTGAGCAGGGGGCTCTCTGTATGACCTCCAGGTGCTATTATCCCCAGTTGACGGAGGAGGAAACAGAGACACGGAGAAGGTGTCTGCCCTCCATCACTCGCCGAAGCCTTGGACACTCTGCCATCCGAAACAATAGCCACTCCCGGGACGCGCTGTAGGTGCGAAATACACCACCGTTTCACGTTCGAGGAAGAGAACATAAAATACCTCGTTAACAATTTTTATATTAATCACAAGCTGAAATGATAATATTTTAGATATGCTGGATTAAATGTCTTAAAATTAATTTCAACTTTTTTTTACCTTTTTAATGTGATTACTAGAAATTTTTCAATTGCATATATAGCTCACATTATATTTCTAGGGGGCAGCGCTGCTTTGAGACCTAAGTTAGGGGGAGCAGGGCATGGCAAGCACTGGAGTCAGGCCAAACATTATTTATGATCGACATTCGTTTCACGTAACTTTCTGAGGGCGAATCTGTTTCCCAGCCAGCTTCGGATCATATCCAAACCATCCATCAGTTAACTCTCACTGTTGGTCCCTTTTCTCTCCTGAGCCCCAAGCACTGGGAGGACAGCCCCTCGGGGTAAATGCCAGAGCATGGTGCCAGGTGCCTACTGTGGCCTTGGGCAGGGTCAGCAGGGGATGGTGATGGCAGTGACGCAAGCGAAGTCCTCACCTGGCCCCCTCAGCCGGAGAAGCTGGGAGGCCCCCGCCAGCTCAGCCACATGGGGCAGATGAAGGAAGGGTCCCAGGGACATGCATGGTGCTCGAGCTCCTTCTCTCTACTCAGCTCCCAGGGACCCCCTTGCCTTCCTGGCTACGTTCCTCTGAGTCCCCGGCCCTGTTCTAGATAAACAGGTAATGGGCTAGGGCAGTGGCTTTGGGAGAGACTGCCCTCCCTCCCTGTCCTTTTAGTTCATCGGAGAAGCTGAGTGTGAGAACGAGATGGGGTCACAAACCACTCACCTCCAAAGGATGCCACATGCCACCCAGACAGACACACACGAAGTCAACAGGCCTCCAGGGAAAGAAATAGCAGCAGGCCAGTGAAGAGCCCACTGTGTGCCCCACGGGGCCCACACCGCGTTGAGCATGGAGGGAGCTCGGCTTCCCGGAGGTGGGGATCGGGAAGAGGAGGAATGCAGCAGGATGCTCGCCCTGCTCAGCGCCGAGCTCCAGCTGGCTGACCATGTGTGCGCACCACCCCACAGCCTACACATGCTGTTCCTTGCCTGGAACAGCCTCCCCACCTGATGAACCTCCCACTCTTCCCTCCCGACTTGGCTCGGTCCTCTCCTCTGTGACGCCGTGGCACAGGCCCCTCCAACCTCTGCCCCACTGCCACCCTTGGCACTGCCCTTGCCACAGCACCCAGCGTGGTGCCAGCTTCCCCCATGCTGCGCTCACAGGGAGGATTAGAGCACAGGCCCTGCCGGCAGAGCCAGCTCAGCGGTGTCAGGAACGACACCAAACAAGCACTGTTTTATCTCCACCTTCCCTTTTTTATTCTAAACACGAAATAGAGAAGTTTTATCAAGCACATTTAATCAGTGCTCTTCCTCTTCTTCTCTCATTACAAGGAGGGTGACTTAAGCCGAGTCCTTGGCAGGCTGGAAAAAACGGGGATAAAAATTCAAGTCACTTCCCAACACATCCCAGAGCTCCTCCATCCTCATGTTGGCTCACTCCAGAAACCTTCCCCCAGACTCCTCTGGGAGACAGGGACCGGGCCACACGGCACTCACCCTACGGTCCCTGCCCCGTGGAGGCTGACGGCTAACGGGGGGACAGCCTGCTGTGGCGTGAGCTGTCTGTTTCTACACTCTCTTCTACAACAGGACGTGAACAGAATGCTGTGGGGAAAACAGACGATGGAGGGGCAGAGCCCGTCTGGGGAGCAGGGAAGACTGGACAGAGGAAGGAACACGTTGGCTGGGTCTTAAAGCATAACAAGAAAGTGAGAGATGTTCCAGGCAAAGGGAACAGGATGTGCAAATGCAAGGAGGCACAGAAGAACACGCGCTGATGAGCCCGAGGAGGAAGGTTGGGCCCAGGGCTGGAAAGGCCACCTCCACCTGTGTTGCTGTAGCCCGTGGGGGGCTGGTGGTGTCTGTTTTGTAGGAAGTTCACAGTGAAAGCTGAGCGGAGGCTAGACCATTCTGGAGTATGTAGGGTGCTGTGCTGGGCACAGCATATTAGACTCTTGTATAAGACAACTGACCTTTTAACCTTTTATTTTAAAGGTCTTATGACTACAGACTGGCCAGGTAGGGGGGAGGAAATTTAATTTAATCCCCAAACAGGGGATAGCAAGGTGCCACCACTCCTCCGTCCCATGCCCCTGGTAGGCATTACTAATCAATTGTAGCACTATTTCCTGTGAAGTCTGGTCTTGGCCACAGATTTCTTCCTGAGGCAGAGCTCCAGGTAGCCACCACCACGTACCTGAGGTGGCACATGAAATGAGACATGTTTGCCATTCTTGTCCCAGGAAAATAAAACCGAACATTGACATTAGGCTTAAACAAGCAGCACTAGCTAGGAAAGCTTAATGCAAAAGTTCCTGAGAAGGAAGTATTCAGAATAAACCCAGGGGATTGGTGGAGAAGAATCAAGTTCACAACCTTGAGAAAGCACTTTGAAAAAAGGTACCTCGGGATTAATTTTCCTACAAAGCGACAGAATCACATAGTAATCATCGTGCACCTGTCACTCTCTCTACCTCACACTTGGAAATTATAAGCAGTTTTCAAGTCCTTGCCATCACAGGTCTTGCCTTCCAATTTCCACTTCCTCCTGAAGAAGGAGAAGGGAGTTGCAAAGTCTGATGTAAACAAGAAATCATCTAGTTGGGGTTCTCAGGGGTGCAGGGGGCAGGCTAGCAGATTCCTTGTCTGGCCCAAGAAGGCCACTCTTCCCTTGACTAGGAAAGAGCTGAGAACCCATCTGAGCCCTTCCCCCCTGCCCTTTTGCACTGGAGAATTCCGGAATGCCAGTAGGGCTTACGTCCTGAGGAAGATTTGGGCTTTGTGCTTCAGCTGCCAGTCAGCTTCCCTGTGGCTTTTGGCAAGCAGATGGGACAAGCAAATACCACGCTGGCCTTTTGATCCTTCCTTCTCTGTGCTTGACCCTTGCCCAGGGCCTACCTTTCCTTCTCCTGCTTCCCCCACCCCACCCTAAGTAGCGGAAGGAAAGATACGTAGGTCCTGGTGTTTCAAACCCCCAAATCGTCAGACTAGAACAGCCTGCAAGGTGCTGTGAGAAGGGGTCCTACCCCCTTTCCTTGCTGGGCACTGCCAATAACCACATATTTGCTTCTCTTTCACCTGGATGTACAAAGCCCCACTGGACCCTTATGAGGCTGAGAACCCATCACCTGGCTGGGCTTAGGACCCATGCTAGTTCCCTGACCCACGGAGGGATGGACGGTTGCACACCCCACCAGGACCCCTCAGGCAGGGCCGCGCGACAGAATCAAAAGCTCATCTGTCATCACCGGTTTGGCTGTGGGACACCCACGGAAAGCTTTTTCCAGACCAGCACAAGGTCCCTGGCCAACCTGAGGCTGAGTCTTAAACCTGAACCTCAGTTTCTTCCTCTGTAAAAAGGTGGGCTTCAACACCTGACGTTGCAGACTTACCCCAAGGATTAAAGCCTGTATGCAATGCATGCCGGCGGTTCCAGTGAGGAGCAAAGTGTGTAGCTTTTGCACGTGGAGGAGCCAATGCCAGGCCAACCCTTTGGCCCATGGTCCCTGCTGAGGCCTGTGAAACTATAAGCAGATCCTGGGAAGAAACTGGTTCAGCCATCTCCAGCCTTTGCCTTGGGGTCGGTGGCCTGACACACATGCACTGGCCCAGTTCCCTGGGCCACCCAACTTCCTGATGGGGTCTGCTTTCCCCTCAGCATGACCAGGTCACTTCCAGCAGTTTCTGCAACATGTGCCTGATACCCACCTCTGCCGATACAAGCTGGCGCTGGACACTCTCAGTGAATGACCTCAACGCAGGAGAACTGCACGCCTGGCACGTCCACTTTCCTCTTTCCAGTTTTCCTGCTTCTGCCCAGACTCCAGACAGAGACCCCTGCACCCCGTGGGAAGGGGCTTCCAGGTTTCTAAGGAGGGCCCCCCATAGAGCCCACAGCAGTGGTCCCTTGGGCCCTAAGGCCTGTGCTGGCCAAAGGATGTGGTTGCCCCAGGCTGACATATATTTAGGTAGCCCTTAAAAACGAATTCCTCCAGAATGCAGAAGAGTTCAGGGAGGACCCCAGTGGTGGTCCTCAGCCTCTCCTTCCCTGCCCTGAACCATTCAGCTCTGGCCCCAAACGTACTGAGCAACTTGAAAGCTCATCAGAGAGTTGTCTCCATCGCATGTAGGGACCATCTCATGTTTTCAGCATACACCAGTGAAAACATTCCCTAGCCCAAAGAGCCTGTCCAAAAAAATCTTCCAGCATCACTGGAGTTTCCCCGAAAGCAACTCTGTGAAATACGTCTCATCACATTAAATTTCCAGTGGGGTTTTTGTGTCCCCTCGTACAGGTGGGGCTCCTGGCAGCTGCCCACCTGGCCGTGTGTTAATATTGTGGAGGTTCCAAGACAGTTCCCTTCTCAGAAACCCAAGAGATGGCCCAGAGGCCACCAGAGCAGCACCAGCCCTGGATACACGCCGATGTTTGTCTGAGCTCCAGGCCCATCAGTCCCTACCCCTCTGTTTGTGGACACCAGCCCTGGCTCTGTTGCTTCCTGTGTGGTGGGGTCCTGGGCCTACCTTTCTGCCTCTACCTGGTTCCTCAATTGTAGGATGAGATGATGCTGTGATTGATTAGCAATGCCTGCCAGGGACGGAGGAGGGGTGGCACCTTGCTATCCCCTGTTTGGGGATTAAATTAAATTTCCTCCCCCCTACCTGGCCAGTCTGTAGTCATAAGACCTTTAAAATAAAAGGTTAAAAGGTCAGTTGTCTTATACAAGAGTCTAATATGCTGTGCCCAGCACAGCACTCTACATACTCCAGAATGGTCTAGCCTCCGCTCAGCTTTCACTGTGAACTTCCTACAAAACAGACACCACCAGCCCCCCACGGGCTACAGCAACACAGGTGGAGGTGGCCCTTCCAGCTCTGGGCCCAACCTTCCTCCTCGGGCTCATCAGCGCGTGTTCTTCTGTGCCTCCTTGCATTTGCACATCCTGTTCCCTTTGCCTGGAACATCTCTCACTTTCTTGTTATGCTTTAAGACCCAGCCAACGTGTTCCTTCCTCTGTCCAGTCTTCCCTGCTCCCCAGATGGACTCTGGCCCTCCATCGTCTGTTTTCCCCACAGCATTCTGTTCATTTCCTTGTTCAAGTAACAGACATATAAACAGCGCAAAAAAAGCATTCATAAACTGCAGAGGACAACGACCGCCAAGCGTCTTGTGGTGTTCTTGCTGAATGAGAGTGAATTCTACTGAGGGAGAAAGGCACCCTTTGCCCATCTTAGCCTGGAAGGCCCTGGTTCCTCCTCTCCCCTTGGCAACGCTTTATGAAATAAACAAGCTCTGAGTTGAGCCCCAGTCATGCCAGCTTGAGGCTCCTTGAACCCTAAGTCCCGATGCTCCTTCGTTCATGTCTGCCCGGCATGACTCAGAGCTATCACATGCCTCCACGCGAAGCCAGGTTGCACAGGGCCCCAACGTGGGGAGACGGCTGGATTTTTCCCATGTGAACAAGTAACACAAGATATGAAAATAGAAATGGAGAGAGGAACTCCACCCGACGGCTGATTGGTCTCACTGAGCTTAAAAGGAGAACGGGGTTTTAAGACCCGGGCAAAATCAACAATGAATTGGCTTGTGGGGAGGAAAAGTGATGGCATTTTCTTGAGCTAAAGGGACTAAAAATAGTGTGAGGTTTTCCAAGAGGCTGCAGTGGCCCTTCAGGATACGACTGTGAAGCGTTTATTTCAACAGCTATTGGTGCGCTCAAAGCCAAAGCCATTGGCGGGCCGTCTGCTCCCCAGGCCCTGGCAGTGGAGAGTTGCAGCCTATTTGAATGTCAAACTCAAATTTGCTTCCAGCAGGGCGCCTGCCCAGAACACCACCCTTGCCCCCACATGGAGTCGACCTGCCCCATGCCCTGGTTCTAGCCACTCCCCTGAGCGGCATTTCCCAAAGTTTCTCACCAAAGCACCCCCAAGAGCAGCAGAGAAATTACAGCGCAGGAGGCAGTCAGATCTGAGACTTGCCTATAGAAGCTACCCCAAGCATGAAATTTCCTCCAAATCTCAGTTTTATCTTGAGAATTCATGAAAATATCTCATTCTACAAAAAAAAAAAAAAAGTCCAAGTTCATGTTAGTATCTAAAAATCAGTTGTATCATCACTCTGGAAAGGAGGGTGGTGTTTATCCTGGGACATTAGGAGCCCCCTGGCCCACCACTACCTGTGCCCGGTGCCCCCACAACGACAGAACAAAGGCCTTCACTGAGGACCTCAGTCTCAGAGCTCCTTCAGCCACTGAAGGAAATCATTCATTCACCCATCAATCCATTCATTTATTCACTCAACAGGTATTTACTAGGTTCCTTTAACCACCTAGAACTTGCGATAAAGCAAGGAGGATCCCAGCCCTCCAGAAACTGTCCCAGGGGAGAAACAGACAGGAACAAGAGGCGTCGCATAGCTCCTCGATGAGTGTCCCAGCAGGGAATAACCACCAAGCCTCTGGGGGCAGGGAGGCGGGGATCAGGAAAGCCTTCCTTCCATGGAAAGCACAAGCCAGACTGTACTCCAGCCTAGCAGTTAAGATCCATGTGTCCTTGGGCAAGCCAGTTAACCTCTCAGTTTCCTCGTCTATGAAATGGGTATAACAGCTTCATACAATTTTCATGGGGATTATCGGAGTTACGTAACACCACGTGCTTCAGACTAAGAGTTCGATAAATATTATCTATTAAGCTGAGAGCTGAGGAACGGATGGAGCTGGGATGTGGGAGGGGGGAGGTGCAGACATAAAGGAGGAGAGAGGGCAACAGTGTGTTCCAGAGTGAACAACATGTTTAAGAACAGATACTCAATAAATATTTGTTGAACGAGTAACTTCTTTAAGGGAAGTGAGAGTAATGCAATCTCAGCGAGCCACACCCTTTATCTCTCGTTTCCTGGTAGGTGTGTGGGGAGGTGGCCAAGAGCGGCCCCTCAGCCAGGCACCCACATGCAAGCCCGCTCCTTTTTTCTAACCAGCATGTCAAACACTAAAAGGCTGAGATTGAGTCCTTCCCCTCTCCAGGGCCCAAAGCCCTGAGCCTTTAACCCTAGGGGTGAGCAATTCCCCTCTCTCTTTCCTCTTTCTGTTATTTCACCGCCACCTCCACCCTAGAGAAAGGATTTGGCCAAGATCACTGGCGAGAGCTCACAGGTGACCTGAGAAAAGCGGGGGGGGGGGGGGCTAAGGAGCCCTGAATTTGTGGTCAGAGGCCCTGGATTCAAGTCCTTGCTTTGCCAGCTGGCAGCCCTATGACTGGTGACCTTGGGTGAGTTGCTGAGAGCCCAGTGGGCTCCTATGATGAGCAGGTTTGGGGAGGGAGAGGGGTGAGGCAGTAGGGTCACCAACCATCCTGGTTTTCATGGGACTGAGAGGTTTTCTGAGATTTAGGACTTTCAGTGCCCAACCAGGAAAGTCTCAGGCCAACAGGGATGAGTTGGTCACTTGAAACCTTGCTCCTCCCCTGCCACGTTCTGCCCCTCTGCTTCCCTAGAGCTGAATCACAAGTCAGCACAGAGCAGCACGAAGCCCTCTGGCTTCAAGGCTGAGCCATGGGGCCATCTATCCTGCCGAGGGAGGAAGAGGAACAACAAACCTTTGGTGTTGCCACCATGATGTTTCTACACGGGACACTGGCTTCGATTCACTGTCTGAAGTGGCCCGCTGTCTGAGGATCGGGCCAGAGTCGCTCAGAGATTCAATGTAGGGCAAAAACCAGGCTGGCTGGGGTGTCTGCAGGGCTGGACAGGGGGAGGGCTGGTCTGTGCTGCTCGCCAAAGGGTTGGGGTGATGGAATTTATGGCCCTGGTGGCACTGAGCCCATTGCTCCTCCCCACAAGAGCTAATTGGGCTGGTCAACCCGATGCTGACCCGCTAGCCGAAAAGTAGGCAAGAGGCTGCAGACAGACGCTCTCAGCTAGGCCCCACCCCATCCACACTAGTTAAACCAGGAGAGCCTCCAGGGACCTCTGTTCAGAACCCCATTGCGTGCCCTGCCATGGAGATCACAGCAGGCTCCCTGCCATCCCATCAGAGAGACATCTTGTGTTTTCAATTACCAGGCCCCGGCTACGTCCCAGTTGGGGCTCGAATGCCAGGCTATATTAGGTCATGCCAAGCCAGGCCTGTGGTGCTTTCGCATTAGCCGCATCTCATCATATTTTTAGGGGCGGCCAAGCCTGAGACAATGCCAGAGAGCTGCTTTTCTTCCTGACTCCCCGAGCACCACCTCCATAAATACATCACACTTGAAGGTCCAAGGCCCCCATGGTTCCTACTACAGTCTGGAAAGGAAACAGCTCTGAGAAAGGGGTGAGCGACGGGATAAATCAGAGGCAACAAGGAACATGGTCCCTCTCTATGTTTTTCCATCCACTCCAGCCACCTACACTCATGGGCCCCAAGCCATGCTGAGCTCCTGGTGTCTCACGGCCCCATGCAAAAGGACAAAGGCTCAAGATGCTGGTGGGGACCAAACTGCCTTCCCGGAGCAGCCTTCCTGTTCACCGGTCCCTCTGCAGACCCCAGCACTGCGGCATGGGGGCCCAGCACTCTCTGGTCCGCTCCCTCCATCGTCATGGTGGCAGACACGTTACAGTTTGCAAAGTGCTGCCCCACCCATGGGAGCATCAGCCTCGGCCCTGAGAGTGGCGGTGGAATACCTACTTTACAGCTGAGGAGGCTGAGACGGTAAAAAGGGAGATGATGGGCCCAAGTCCCAGAGATGGTACATGCGGACATTGGGGCCTCTGCCTGGCCCCAGGGGCACCGCTTAGAAGCCAAGGCCCAGGGGCGCCTGGGTGGCACAGCGGTTAAGCGTCTGCCTTCGGCTCAGGGTGTGATCCCGACGTTATGGGATCGAGGCCCCACATCAGGTTCCTCCGCTATGAGCCTGCTTCTTCCTCTCCCACTCCCCCTGCCTGTGTTCCCTCTCTCTCTGGCTATCTCTATCTCTGTCAAATAAATAAATAAAAATAAAAATCTTAAAAAAAAAAAAAAAAGAAGAAGAAGCCAAGGCCCAGCTGCCCGGTTAAGGCCACACTCTTGGTAAGCAAGGAAGAGCCGTCACGGGCGGGACGGGGGGGTCCTCCCCGAAGCACACTGCTCACTGCTGGAAGCGATGAGTCCTGCACATGCCTAGGCCGTCTGTACTTCTCTCCCGCCCCAGCCATCTCGAGCCGGGCCAGTGACCCTCCACAGGCACTGGCCCGGGGCCGTGAGAGAGAGGCAGTGCTCCCTGTGACTTCACACTCATCTCTGGTCCCTATTCCTGTTCCGCCTTACATCAGCCTTGCTGGTGCCCTCTCTGTCTCTCTCACACAACATGCACAGACAGGCACACATGCACACAGGCACATGGTGACTCTGGGACCCGGCATCAAAGAGGACCCCCTGCCAGGCCAGCTCCGCTAGGAGGAGGAGGGCAAGGCTATTCCCGGTCCACAACCGAGCACAGTGCCGCTGCACAGGCCTAAGGGTGAAGGTGGCTCCCAGAGCAGTGCTACTGGTCATACTGGGACAGAGGCTGAAGGGATAAAGTCCCATCTCACTGAAGCTGCTCTGGAAACAGGGCTGGGGTCTTCAAGATCTCTGTGTCCATGAGATCTGTAGGATAAGGCCGCAGACAGAAGGCAGGGAAGAATTCCAGATGCCTTGCACACTCTCTGCCCGAAAAGGGCAAGGACAAGCCCTTTGCCCATTACCCTGTGGCCACTAGCCCTTCCACGTCAGGCACACCAGGACCCAGACCACCTTACACAGCTGGCCCAGGTGAAGGGCACCAGATCAGCAGGTCAAATCACCTGGGTCAAGTGGCTGTGGTCACTTTTGCTGCCCTGTCCCCTGCTTCACTTCAAGCTACAGACCCAGGCTCGCTTTCCTGGGGGCTCAGGGAGGCCAACGGGGCACATGAACACAGACTAGACAATGCAGGAGGGGTTAGCTTCCTTCTTTCACTGACCACTTCCTCGATCATCTGACCACCCCACCTACACCTCCCCGCCCACGTCTAACTTCTGCTCTTTCCTCACACCCACTGGCCATCTCCTGTCCCCATGGCAGCAAAGATCCTAGGATCCACAAGGGCAGCCTGTATATGCAGGGTACAGTGATAGATGCCAGGTGGGGGTAGGACGGGTTGGTTTGTAGAGAAGGAAGGCATAGTCTTGACCCACCCAGCAGTTTCAGGTGAGTTAGAGAGGAAGGAAAAGCTTACATAGACCCCACCACCACCACCGAAAAAAGTCAAATAACATGGCAAGATAAAAAGACCCAGGATTCATACCCCTAGGTGGTGGAATTAAGCAGTATGGAAAGATCATAAGTAGGGGAGTGAAAAACATAAAGGAAGAGGAATTTGTAGAGTTGGTAACACCCCAGCTAGTCTTGGAAAGACGAGACAAATGTGAATTTCAGACAATTCTCTCTTTCTGGTATCATATAACTCAGAAGGAACACAAGTCTGCAAACCCCAGAGCACAGACTCTTGACCACGATGCTCTTTCATTTTCCCTGGACTCACGTTACACACAGCTGATCTTCAGTCATTATCAACACTTATAAGATTCATGCCCAATCACCACTGTACAGTTTCAAAGACTAAGATCCATTTGACGGTGTAGAGAAGCAGAATGTAAGTGCAGAAAGCTGGAAGCCCAAATGGCCCATGTGCTTAGCTCATACGGTTTCATTTTGCCAATGAGATCAGAGAAGAATATCCCAAAAACTCAACACGCACATGAAAAATGCATACACATTTCAACAACCTCCAAATCCAGTTCCTGGAAGGTTTGGCCATGGAATAAATCATTGGGTGACAACAGCTCCTTTTTGGGGACAGACAGGATTCGGGCCATGAACTCCATTGCTTTTGGTAACGATGACTGTGTTAGACTATTTGCTCAGCCAGAAAACTGCTGGGAGAACAACTGTTCCATCCTCTTTAGAAACACATGAAAGATAAACTTGACCCTGGAACTGGAAGTCCAGATGACCAGGAGTCTTGCACCTCCTACCCACAGCTTAAAAGAATTCCAAGAAGCAATGGATGACAAATAGTTCTTCCAACTCATCCAAGCTGTTGTACTGACTAATCCTACAAACATGGCCTGTAGGCTCCCACAGCACGTGCGTGGATTGTGGGTTTCTGACTTTGGACTGATGGCCTCCAGACAAGTTCAAAGAATTATCTAAGGTCATTGAAAATGAAGAGCAGTGTCGACACAGCTTGAATTAGAGAACAGATCATCACATTAGGACCAAGTGGCACCTACTGAAGCACAACTAAACTCACTCCACGGTCATGCAACCTTGAGGTGACTTTGACCCAAAGGTCACAGGGCTGCACCCATTAGGATTTACTTGGTTGTAAGTGACAGAAAACCCAAATGAAACTGCTTAAATAAAAGAAAGGGAATTTATCAGCTCGTGAAATTTTTTTTTTAAAGTCTAGGTCTTGGGGCGCCTGGGTGGCACAGCGGTTAAACGTCTGCCTTCGGCTCAGGGCGTGATCCCGGCGTTATGGGTTCGAGCCCCACATCAGGCTCTTCTGCTATGAGCCTGCTTCTTCCTCTCCCACTCCCCCTGCTTGTGTTCCCTCTCTCGTTGGCTGTCTCTATCTCTGTCAAATAAATAAATAAATAAAATCTTTTAAAAAAAATAAAAATAAAAATAAATAAAGTCTAGGTCTCATTTCACACACATCTGAATTAGGGGCTAAACTGATGTCATCGAGACTCCATCTCTTTCCAAGTGCCATCTCTGCTATCCACCATGGTCACTCAGCAGGTCCAGTCAAAAAGTACACCTGCCTCTCTCCCAACAGTTCCAGCAAAGTCTTCTGGCATCTCATTGATTCTGACTAATTCAGGGATGGGACCATGACTGCTATGGTCTGAATGTTTATGTCCCCCCACATTTATACGTTAAATCCTCACCCCCCGCCCAATGTGATGGTCTAAGGAGGTGGGACCTGTGGGAGGTGCTTAGGTCATGAGGGTAAATCCCTCATGAATGGGATTAGTATTCTTATAAAAGAGACCCCAGAGAGTTCCTTGTTCCATCTGCCATACAAGAATAAAACAAAGTCCTCAACGTGGAAAAGGCTCCTCACCGCATTATGCTGGCACCCTCATCTTGGACTTTCTAGCCCTAAGAATTGTAAGAACTAAATCTCTATTGTTTCTAAGTCCCCCCATGTGTGGTAGCACAGTCTGTGTAACAGGGGGCTGAATGGACTAAGACAATGACCTGGTCACTGTGGCTGGAGTGGAACATACACTGTGGCCTACAGGTCTGGACTTAGCTCATATGACTCTCTTGGAGCCCACCCCAACCACATGGACTGAGAGCAGTAAGAGGAAGGTGTCCAAACATAGATCAGGGCAGGAGGAGACAGAGGAGGAAATGGGGTCTGGAGAGGCAAACCACAAATCTTCACCACAGGACTTACACCAAATGGATCCATTTTCACACGTGGATGTCATCATACACATGACTTTGATGAACTACAGATAGAAACCATCACCTCTGTCCTCTCTGTCGCAGGGCAGGGAGATTCCTGGGAATGCTTTGGGAAATCCAGGGAGAAGAACAACATGTCCAAGCCCAGGAAGAGCTTAGAGGGGACACCTAGCAAACAGCACCATCCATCTACTGCCTCCTTCCGCTTTGCTGCCATGGTCCTCCCGCCACGAGAGCTGCATAGGCCTTATCTGCAAAGCTGCGATCAGGAGAGTATGAGTCATCCCCGCCACCCTCATAGGAGGGCCCCAGGGACCCGGTCGGAGAGGCATGTCCAAGACATTCTCCATGCGCTGCGGGGACGGGGGCAGGCGGCGCCATGACTGAGCAAGTATCATCATCACCAAGAAGATCCAAGGCTCAGAAGACGGCAGCAGGTGCCAAATCCAAAACAACACAAATCGTAACATGAGAAAATACGTGATCACATTGGTCACCAGCACAGCCAAGAGCTAACAGGGACAGTGCTGGGCAGGGGGATTGCAGAGAGTCGTCCAGGACCGAAACCATGAACAGCAAGTACATCCCAGGCCACCTGAAGATCCATGAAAGTGGGAAGAAGGCCCAGGCACTGCCAGGTCCAGGCCACATCACAGAGAGCCCAGGTGGCTACTCGTGCACAGTGTCCTGGCTTTAAGGCTCTCGCCTCGCTGTCTCCGTGAGGAGTGCCATAGAGGAGCTGAGTTACCCAGAGGGCAAAATAAAGGGTGGGGTGTGTCATTGCCCCCACAGGGGATCACCGTGATTGTGATGGTGAAGCCCTGAATCCTATAAACTGATTGCTTCTGACCCGTTTCCTGTCCTTCCCCGTGGAGTCAGGGCCGGGCTGAATGAGCTGAAGCCGGCTTCTGTACATGGGCTGAAAGCTGGAACAGGATTCCCCTCCCCCCATTGTTCTGAGTACAAACTTCTAGATCAGAAGTCTGTCGTAAACCCATCTGTGCTGGTCAATTTGATGTGTCAGTTTGGCTAGCCGTGGATATTTGCTCAAACATTAATTCAAGGGGTGCCTAGGTGGCTCAGTAGTTAAGCGTCTCCCTTTGGCTCAGGGCGTGATCCCGGCGTTCTGGAATCGAGCCCTACATCAGGCTCCTCCGCTGGGAGCCTGCTTCTTCCTTCTCACTCCCAATGCCTGTGTTCCCTCTCTCACTGGCTGTCTCTCTCTCTGTCAAATAAATAAATAAAATCTTTAAAAAAAAAAAAACATTTATTCAAGATGTTTCTGTGACGGCATCTTTAGAGGAGATTCACATTTAGATCAGAGACTTAGCTCTCTGTAACGGTGGTGAGCCTCACCCGGTCAGTTGAGGGCCTCCGCAGAGACTGACCTCCCCCAAGCAAGAGGAATCCTGCCAGCAGAGTAGCTCTGGACTCACCACAGCTCTTCCTGGGCCTCCAGTCCGCCCGCCCACCCTGCAGATGTCGGACTTGCAGCCTCCACAACTGCGTGAGCCAGTTCTCTAAAGTACACCTATATGGTAAATGATGATGACGGATGGATGGATGGACAGATGGATAGGCAGAAAGATACAGATAGATAGATAGATAGATAGATAGATAGATAGATAGATGATAATGTGCATACGTATGGAGAGAAAGATCTAGAAATGATAGAGAGAGATAATAGAGAGAAATGTATACATACATACATCCTGTTGGTTCTGTTTCTCTGAAGAACCCTGATTAATATACCATCAGTCTGGGTTTAAACCTGAAACCCTTCCCACATCCCCACACACTCACCCACTGCCATATGAGATGAATATAGCATATCTACTGTATACCATATATATTTCTATCATATACTAGACACCATACACACACACGCACACACACACACACACACACACACACACACCTCCATCCCTCAAGGCTCTGCACAAAGATTTGCTCTCTGGGGATCCCTCCATGACCCTCAGGCCCCGGGGTCTACAGCCTGCAGGTCTGTCTATACCCTGGCGCACCTGCCTTCATTCTCGAGTCGTTTCAGGTACCAAAGAACAGCAGAACCACAGCTCAGGAAGGTCAGAAGCCCCAAAGATCTCAGTGGATTCCAGCGTAGCCCAGAGAAACGCCCTATGACTAGCTCTGCCTCTGCTTAAGGATCTTTAGGAAAGGGGACTTCGTCAAGACGCAGACAGGCTCTTCCCCAACAGACTGCTTCCTCTGTTCCCCGAGAACGTAACCCGCTCTGCCTTCCCCAGTGGGCATGCGTATGCGGGAAGTGTCACACAGTGTGTGCCTGTTTCACACTTGACACTATGTATTCATCCTTGTGCCCACCGTTCTGTCTGAGCAGGGTTCCCGATGGTCCCACCTACTGCAGGGGGTGCACTCCATCACATTTTGTGTCATTCACTCATTCATCTGACGAAGGTTTACGGGACACCTAAAACTGCAGGCGCCTGGGACTTAGAAGGAAACTAAGTCTGGCCCCTTGTGGAACTCACACCCTTATGAATGAAACATGGTCAACATGTGGATATGACGTGATAGCCATGCAGCCAGACGTTGTGGAAAAAGACAAGATCTTACCCATTTTTCAGAGAAGGACAATGCAACTCTGAAAAATGAAACAACTTGTCCGAGGTCACAGAGACAGCCAGCAATGGGGCCAGAGTGCCAGCTGTGTCTGTCTAACGCCAACACCCACGCTCCTCTTTCCCAGGTGCCGGAGAGTGTGGGAGAACATGCAGGCTAGGACTGGCTGGGAGGGGAGACAGCTTTCCAAAAGCCAAATATCTGCGTTTCTCATGTTCGCCTCTTGCCTCACATCCCGGCTCTTCTGACCGAAAGTTCCCTCTGAAGGAGGCACGGTAGACTTGGTGAAGACACCAGTCCTGGCTCCACACCCATGTGAACGAGAAGAAAGAGAGGTGAAAAGACCCTCCCATAGAGCTCTGGGCCCCTCACCATGCAGCCCCCTCTGGGCATTTGCCACCTTCAGGGACAGGGAGAGAAGTTGACAGGGAGTCAGACCCAAGGTCCAAGCCCTGGAAAGATGAATGCCAAACCTCAGGTTCTTTCCTCTGTGAAAATTAAACAGTGTTGTGGTGCAGCCTGGCTTCATGGTTTGGGTGTGATTTTGCGAGGCAGCTGGGGAAGAGTGTGCCTGGCATTCTCCATGTGGGACAGCTCGAGCGGTTATGGAGGCAGGAACGAGACTGTTATGATCAGGAGACAGTAAAACCCACCTGCAGTGAACAAGGCAGCGAAGGGCAGGATCCTGGGTGCTGGGAGACCGTGGTTCGGGGCTGCTTCACTTGAGACCATGGTGGTCGTCATGGGTCTCATACGGGCCTCAGAATTCATCCGGTCCCGCTGTCTCACTCTAGCACAGAACACAAGGTCTTTCTTTCATCAGGGCTGGAAATGAGAAAGCCAAGGGCCTAAGAGATTAAATCTCTGTCACAAATCACCTGAAATGCTGGCTCTAAAGGCCTGCCGTTGGCCGCACCCCCACCGCCCCCAGCTGGCCAGCCCCTCCAGCCCAGCCCAGAGCGGCTTCATGAGCAGACACGAGCCTCCAGCTCTCAGGCTGGTGTGGAAAAGCCCGGCACTCCTGAGTCTCTGCCCTTTGCCAGACACTGCCCTGGGTAACCCACCAAAGCGCGAGGAACCACGATCTCCAAGTCACAGCGAGGAAACAGGCTTGGTCATCTACTCGAAGTTAAAACCAAAGCCACGTGAAGGAACCAGAATGGGAATCACATCCTTCCACCCCAACGTCTTACGTTTAAAACGCCCTTCTCAGAAACACCAGCCACTCCCTCCAAGACCTGGCACCCTCCGGGAACGCCTGAGAGAGGTGGATCCCTCCCGAGCAAGCAAATGTTGAAAGTATAAGGATTGGGTTTCAAGCCAACAAACAAGTGGAGAATGATAGCAACAGACCCCCCAGGAACAGTGAGCTTGCTGCTGGGAGCTCCTGGGGCCAACAGAGCAGACAGGTGTATCAAGTCACAGGTTCCCCAAACTCCTGCAGAAGGCTTTCCTCATGGAGGGGCCTGGATGGGCCCGGCACAGCAGTGAGCAGGGTGAGTCCTGGTGTTGGAGCTTATCAGGTATCTCTGGACTCCGAGCAGAAGCTCTGGGGTGCTGAGTGCCTGCAAACCCTCATCCACCCTTGCATGGCCCCCAGTCATTGGCAGCTCAGCCCTGCCTGTGGTAGACGCAACAGCCGAGGCTCGGAAATGGAAGCGTGTCAGGCCAGGTCTCACAGCCAGTTGGACCTACGTAGCACCAAGGCCAAGTGAGTTACCTCTCCAAGAGGATGACAGCATGGAACCTTGGACAGGAAGCCCTGAGTCCAGGAACCACTCTCCAAAGATGGAAATCCACAATGTGGGGTGGGGAGGGATAGAGCACTTCACAAGCAAGAGTACTTCTGAAATC
Organism: Ailuropoda melanoleuca; assembly: GCF_002007445.2. Classification (NCBI taxonomy): domain Eukaryota; kingdom Metazoa; phylum Chordata; class Mammalia; order Carnivora; family Ursidae; genus Ailuropoda; species Ailuropoda melanoleuca. Next base: position 110,882,423 of record NC_048223.1, on the reverse strand, counting down.
CCAGTGTCCGAGTCTGCACAGGGAGGGACTGGCATTGCCTTTAGGTGACCCTGGGGGAGGCAGGAGCCCCGGCTTCCTGAGTGTCATGTCAGCACCCTAGCCAGGCCACTGTCGGCTCTGGGTTACTGCTCCCAACCCCACCTTGCTAGCCTCCAGCCACAGCCAGAATGATCAGTCCAGACAAAAAAAAAATCTGATAGTGCCCTCCCCTCCCTAAAAACCCTCCAGCCGCTCCCCATTGCCCTCAAGACAAATCTTTCCAGGTGGCTGTGCCATTCACCCCACCCCCTCCCCCTCCCCACTTGCCTTTCAGCTTCTCATGCCCAGTCCCACCAAAGTGGGCTTTGTTTAGTAGCTTGAACAGAGGAGGCTTCCCCTCCCACCCCCACTGTCCTTGCCAGACCCATTCCCTCCCATCTCTCAGTTCTCATCCAGCTGTCACTTCTCCAAGGACCCTCCTCTGATACCTGAGCCCAGGCGAGGCCCCCTGGCAGTGATTCCCCATCACCCACTGTACCCCCCCATCATCCTGTTTACCACTCCCTGGTATCACTTAGTATCTGTCTCCCCCCAAAGAGAAGCATGCAGGACAAAGACCATCTTCATCCCGTTCACCAGCACTGAGCACAAACAGCAAGATCAGTGATCTTAGTTTGGGGACAGCTCCAAAAAAGAGCTATTGAATGAATGAATCAATCAATCAATCTATCTATCTATCAATCTATCATTCGTTAAAACCCCTAAGGCCAAGACATTAAAAAAAAAAAAAAACCTTTAAAGTGAGTATTTGCTGAGAAGGAAGGCTATGAGGTACTCACAGGTGCTGAGGAGGGAACCCCAGAATCCCCAGCGTGCCCCAGAGACAGGTGGGACCCTTGACCAGGGACAGTCCTCACTGCTCCTCACCAAGCCCCAGCTTCATGGGTCACCACCTCCGGGCAACTCCTAAGCCAGGCCCAAGCCACAGACACGAGGAGAGCTTCGAGAACTTCGATCAAGAGCCCGCCACATGGTTCCCCGGGGCCCTCTCCCACCTGACTCACCAGCGGGCAGGGAGGATGGTGCGTGTGTCTGTGTGTGTGTCTGTGTGTGTCTGTGTGGACGCATGCACACTTTGCCACACCGAGTGGATGGAAGGAGGGTCTGTGTTTTTCTTCTACAACTGCCCAGTGACCCACACAGCTGGCCCGTGGACAAACTGAAGGAACCCAGCAGCTGGCCTCCCTCCGGTCTCTCTCTCAAAGTGGTAACACCTGGCTGCTCTCAGGTGCTGGGTCCTACCCTGGCTGTTCCTGATCTGCCCCTCTTGCTACAGCCCCTCCCTTGTCCACCCTGTTCCAAGTCCCGAAAGGCTGTCCCCAAGAGTCACTCCCTTACCCTCTCTCCAGCGCTCACTGCATTCTGGCTAAGGGCAGCTATCCGGGTGCAGGAGTGAGAGTGGTAAAGATACTGAATCTCTGGGTTCTCCCTGTCCAGACATGGTCTGGCAATGGCTGCAGCAGCCCTCTTCCCACAGCACCCACCAGGCTCCCTTCCCACAACTATAGTTCTAATGGTTTCGGTAACAGCTCCCCCCCCCCAACCCCTTCAGGCTGAAGGTGCTCACAGCTCCCACTGTGCACCCCCGAGGGGCTTCACCACCACTTGTGGGCTCCCCTTCAGCTTGCCTGTACCTTGTAAATAGTCCCCTTTTAATCTCTCTTTACTCACCTTCTCAGTGCACCATCTTGCTGTTCTCAGATACAGATTCCAGAGAGGCCCCAAGTTCCTACCCTTGAACAGTTGGAGAGAGCCTTAAAGGCCACTCCAGCTTGGCCTCCCAGACCCTCCTGAACTCTCTGTAGTTACATAAATTCCCTCTTCCACGGACAGTTGCTGCCAAAGAAAACACCTGCGAGATACCCAGTGTTGGCCTCTCCAAAATGTCCACATTCCATCACCCCATCCTTCTTCTAGCTCAGCTCCATTACCATGGTAGGGAATGGGGGTTCCAGCACTGGGGGTGAGGAAGAGCCAAACCACAAGTTGGAGAGGGGTCAACTGTAATAAGAATCAATGACACAATACTACACTCCCCTTAAATTCTCTTGTGACCCCTTCTTCCGGGACACACACGTTTGCCCTCAACAGCCCTGATGCTTGCACCCCAGGTCCCGGTGAACAAAATATCCCCATGAAAGAGGTCTTGAACCTGTCCACACAGAGAGACATGTACACACACATACACTTTCACATACACTCTCACACACGCACACATTCACAAGTACACACATACACAAAGGTAGAGCCCACATTTGAAAAACACACCAAACTCTCACTTCCACCCCAAGTTTCAGTGAGGCTCATGACTCTTCGAACCAGCTACCCCCCAAGGACAACATCTCGCTTGGCCCTGCCCAGTGTGGTTCACCTAAAGCAGGGGCAGAAGGAGAGAGCAGAACCAACGTTTCACAGAATCTTAAAATGGATCAACAGAAAGGCCCAGTGAGATTTCTTAGCCCAACATTACCCAACAAGTGTTCCAGCAAACATGATTCTCTGAGCTCCTCTATGAAAAATAAAATTCTGCAGTCCAGGGCGTTTGGAAACACAGCCAGCCATATTATCCCCTCTCAGAGAATCCCAAGGCTCTGTGAGGTCCTGAAGAAAAGGTTCCTGCTAAAGGTCATTTCACCCAGGACTTCAGTGATAGATGACAGGTAGACAGATGGACAGAGAGACAGAGGGTAAATATGTGAGAGAGGAAGAAAGAGAGTGGGAGAGAGGTTGAGATTGATTCTGAAGTTAAATAAACTCCATGGAACACACGTTTAAATAACACTGACCTAGACCAACCATTTTCATAAGGAACGGAGACTCAGAAAAGGCTTTGCCCAAGGTCCCACAGCTAGTAAAAGGCAAAGATGGAACTAGAACCCAGGCCTCCCAATGCCCAGGTCCGCATGCCTTCCAACAGGCCCTGTTCCATTTTTTTATTCAACTCTGACCCCCAGGATTTCTGGGAATCAAAGAGATCAATGTTATTTTCAAGACAAACCCTGGTGTTTGTGACTGTACTCGGTGACTTCACGTGGCTTCCCTTCCAGGCACACCATCTGCTGCGGAGGATGCCCCGTCCTGCATCCCACACTCCCAGGTCCACTGTGAGGGGTGGCAGGGCCCAGGGCAGAGGCCTGAGGGCCAGGCCTGATGTGAAGTCCTGGCTCTGGCAAGGGCAGGGACCTGGATACCCGGAGGTGGGGAGGTAGGCTTCCTGACGGGTGTACCGAGATGGGACGAGAGCTCACCGCGCCATCCCCAGGGATGGGGTTGGAGAAACAAAAGCTGAGGTCTGACCTAGGCCTGGGTGCGCCTCCTCGGCCCGGCACTCCTTCCACAGAGCTCAGCTGCTAGAACTAGAGCTCTCTTCCTGCCCTCCCCCCTCAGCCAAGGTCCATGCATCCTGCCTCCCACATCCTATCCCCTGGGCTCCCAGCCACAGCGACCTCTCCCTCACTGCACACTCACGGCCCAGAGAGATGCCCCACGCACTCAGTGGGCACGCACCCCCACCGCCCCCTGCCACACGGTCACTGCGGTCTGGCTACTTAAGGCTCCCCACTGGCACATCCTGTCTCCCCACGCAGCCTTGAGGCTTCCAGAGCGCAGGGCAGGCCCTAATTTCAGCGGCCTCCTGCAGGGACAAATGCTAGGCTCTGCAGGGCGCAGGCACGGAAGGAAGAGAACCGCCTTGCGGCGCCCCGCATGGTGCTGGGCACACCGTGGGCACAGAGCGGGTCCTGGGGTTATCGGCAACTTCCTCACCCAACAGCAAAACAGAATTCATGTCGGACATCTGTCATCAGACAGAGGAGCCATGAGGAGGAGTCTTCTGGAAGGACTCTGGGAGCACACCATCCATCAGCCTGTGAGGGTCTCAGGGCAGCGCAATGTGGGGGCTGAAGAGGTGTGTGGGCACTTCTGGCTCTTGAGCTCTGATCGATTATAGACTCGCAGACAGGCAAAGCCCAAGTGCTTCCCGTTCTCTCCTCCAGCCCCGCAGCACAGCAGGAGTTGAACAGAGCCTTGCAGGGAGAAGGCTGTGCTTGTGGCCCGGCTCCAACGGGGCCCTACCCCTGCCCAGCTCAAGGCGCCTCCCAGGAGTAAATCTGGCAAGACACACTCCAGACCCAAAGGCCAGTGGCTTTTGATACCTCAACCAAAGTTCCATAAAATAGGAGGTGCAGCTGCAAAGACAGTCTCCTGGCCCACATGCTCAGGAGGAGGCGTGGACAGGAAGCTCCTGATCTTTAGGCTAAGATCCCCACCCCGGCCATTTCTCCTCCTCAAATCCTCCCCCCACCCCACCCCACCCCCACCTCGGCCTCTGCAGGCTGTTGCTTGAGCCCTCTGCTATGAGCAAGCAGCGATGCCCACTGGCAACTCAGAAACCCAGCCCCCAAGTCTGGGCTCCAGCCCTCTCTCCCCCACCTTCCCCAGCCCCATCCATCTCTGAGGCTTCCCCACTGCTGGAATGGGGTGGGGGTGACACCAGAGGCCCGCTCTATGTGGCACCACCGCTCTTACATCTCCCTTTCCCAAGGAGCAGGGCCCCTGGGGGCAAGGGCAAGGCAAACACCTCCCCAGCAGACAGAGCAGAACAGAGAGAGTCAACAGCACAGTGTTTATATCTGCTCCTTTGTCTGGGATACACAGCCCAGTTCCTGAGGGCTTGCCAGGGTGGCCTATTGTCTGGCAGTGTTTGCCTTTGGGGCGAGAGGTGCCCTGGAGTGGGAAGAGAGAGGCTGGGTGGCAGTGGGAAGCAAGGCCAGCACCACCCCAGGCAGCCAGCCTGGGTGCCAAAAGCCATGGCTCATGAAGCCCCCGGGCCAGGAGCCAAGTGCCTGCCCACCCTTCTGTCTGCAGGCTCAGATGACCGGTGATAGCAGGAGCTTCCCACCTCTCACAAAGACCCCTCAGAACCATTGTCTTCCCTCCCCCAGGCCCCTCAGGGCCCCCCAGTTGCTTCTCAGGGCTCTCCACTCTCCCACCCCTGCACACCCACCCTCACCCCCAACCCAAGGAAGTTAAGGAAGCTAAGGACACTGCTAGTACCGCCCAGAGGGGACAAAGACAGCTCGGGGAGAGCTGAGGACCTGCTTCTGGGGGGGACGTCCAAACGTGGTCTGCGCGTGTGTTAGAGGCGGCTGGCCTTACAATTCCATCTGCCCCAAACCACCACCTGTCCTTTGACTGCCCTCAAACCCAGCTCCTCCGTGAGTGGCTCTCTTCCGTCAGGGCTACACCTGATTACACATAAGCACAGAACCACTCCACGTCCCTCGGAGGCTCCTAAACTGAACGAGGCCGCATGTCTCCCCAGCTGTGGGACCCTGGGCAAGTCACTTCCCCTTTGATGAGGAGGGGCTGGATTCCTGGATCTCTAAGGGCCCTTTCAGCTTCAAATCACAGAACCAGAACCACAGGACGAAAATATTAAGCCCTCCTAGACAGCAGAGTGGAAACTGGTACTACAGGAGCACAACCGGAAGGACCCGCGCCTTCCGCCAGAGACAATTCAAGCCACCAACCAACACACGGCTGGATGCAGGCGTCTCTACCACACTTTGTGCACGGACCACACTCTGAGCCATACACCGCATGCTGCATATTATCACGCTGTAAGGTGTGATACACATTTTGAAGTATATTCCACACTTGGGGGTATATCCACACTTTGAGGTATACACACACTTTAGGGCATACAGACACTTTGCAGCACGTAACACTTAGTGTAAAGCTACACACTTGGGCTATACCCCAACCTTTGTGTCTCTAACACTCTAGGCAGAGACTTCCCCGCTTCGGGAGCGTTCTGTAGCGTTAATGCGACTCCGGCAAGGCTCGGAGGTTCAGAGCGCCGACCCCGGAACCAGATAAAGCTGGTATGATGCATCCCCACCACGTGTTAACCTTGAGCAAACCGCCTGCCCTCTCAGACTCAGCTTCTTCACCTGTACAAAGGAGGTAATAATAGTGCCTACCTCGTAGGGCTTGGGGGTTAAGATCAAATGAAGCAGAGCCTATAATGGGCTCACCGCAGCGTCCCGCACACGAGAAACACCTGGGAAGGGGCGCCTGGGTGGCTCAGTCAGTTCAACTTCAGACTCTTGTCCGCTGGGGTCATAATCTCAGGGTCGCAAGCGCCAGCTGGGGTTGAGCCCCTCATGGAGCCCCTCCTCTGGCTCCGCCTGAAGCCCTGCAACAGGCTCAGCAAGGGCTCTGCGGGGCTCAGGGCTCGCTGGGAGTCTGCTTCTCTCCCTAGCCTTCTGCCCCTCCCCCGCTCGTTGTACACATGCGCGCGCGCGCGCGCGCGCGCTCTCGCGCCCTAAAATAAATAACCCTTAAAAAAAGAATAAAAAGAAAGAAACACTTGGTAAATGGTAGCCTTGCCATTGCTCACACATTCAAAGGTGAGTGTTTTATCATGTAACGTACTGTTTAATTTAAAATTTTTAATTGAAAATACATGTGTATATACTTTTAATCAGATGTTCCCAGGGTCTTAAAGCTTTGGAAACTCAGATAACAGACAGAACCATTTAATTCATATTTATTTCACATTTGATCTGTAAACTTTTTATTAAAAAAAAATCCACTGTCATTAGCAACGTGTGCTGCCATTAGTTTGTCTTTAGTGAAATAAGAGCGCAGGCCTTAAAGAGTCTCTGTCTAAAACATGTAGAAACTCCGATGTAAACGCGAGGTGTCCGCCCTCCTCCCTTGATTTTGGGAGTTCATCAATGACATGATCTCAACCAGAAAAGCAGAGGGTAAAGGACACCACTTTGATACCTAAGAGCTCCTGGGGCAGGAACTGTACAGTTTGGCAGGCTCATTTGTCTTTTCAAACTGTTTACCTTTTGGGCAAATTGTATCAGGTTTGCTTCTTCCACATAATTTCCACTCCGCCATCTAAAAACAGCAGCTAAAAGATTTCTTGCAGTCAGCACTTTTGGAGAAGGAGGGGCAGGTGCACAAACAGACAAGATAGAAACATACATATTCTTCAAGCAGTGGCCCTGGAGAGAGGGAAGATGGGAGAGAAGGAGGGAGGGACCCAGGAAAGAGACACTTTTAAAGTGAGTTACTGGAGCAAAGGGTTCATCAGAGGATAATGGCTTTATACACAGGGCTGCTGCAAGGCAGAAAGGTTCATTTACTTCCGTCTTGGTCCCTCCTTGTAATATTTACATAGAAAAGGCAATTATGCTGTTAGGCACAGGAAAAAAAAATGGACAGAAATCTTTTCCCCCTCAGGAAATCTCAAAACAGGTCCAGGCCCAAGGGACAGTCACCAGTTGCTGGTGAAAAGGACACAGGAGGAGGTAACGACACCAGAAAAGGACTTGCATTGCAAAGGGGCTTGGCCTGAACTGAAGACAATGTGTCTGCCTCAAAGGCATCTCCAACAGCGTCAAAAACCCAGACCTAGGGGACCCTAACGTGTACTATCAAAAATAGTGTATATTTACAGTGGGGGATGGAAGGATGGGCAGGGCTGCCCTGAGCATTTGTTTAAAAACAGAGTTAGGGAAAGGGGGAGAGCAATTAGCTGGGGCTGGGTAACCCCATCCGTTAATCCTTTGTGAGCCACACCCTCTGGGGTCCGTTTGGTGCTTGCTTGCTCTGATCCGCATTGACAGCTGGGCTCAGGGGAGGTGAAAATACCCTTAGGAAACAATACTGATTAGGGGACGCCCAAGAACCCAAGAAGATCTCTCCAAGTCACAAGCGGCTCTGACAACAACGGGGGCGCCCTGCAGCCCTCCCAGCCAGTTCTTTTCTCTGGGCGGGGGAAGAGCAGAGGCCCACAGGAGGCCACACGGCAAGACCGGGCCAGGAAACACCGAGTAGGCAGGACCCGGGTTTCAGTGTGCTGGGACTGCATAGACGCGCCGCTCGATCCCCGCCAACTGTAGTGGGCGCCAGTCTGTTCGCGGGTCTCGGACCGGGCGCTCACACGATCCGTTTCCTGTCCCCGCGGCAGAGGATCTTCTTGAAGGCTCGGCGAAAGTCGTGGTTGAAGATGGTGTAGATGACCGGGTTCAGCGAGCTGTTGCAGTAGCCGAACCAGAAGAAGAACTTGAAGAGCGTGCGTGGCACGGAGCAGCCCACGGCCGTGAGCGTGTAAGTGAAGAAGAAGGGGAACCAGCACACCACGAACACGCCGATGACCACGGCCAGCACGAACGTGAAGCGCTTCTCGCGGTTCTGCCGCCCGCGCCAGCGCGACGCCTTGGCGCCCCCGCCACGCTCCTCCCCGGGCCCCGCCAGCGACGCCCCGGGCCCTGTGGCCCCCGGCCCGCGCCGAGGCACGCTGTCCCCGGGCTTCACCTGACTCGCCCGGGTCTTGCCCTTGGCCCGGGGGCCGCGCTCGGACCTGCGGGTCCCCGGGGGTCGCTCGGCGTGCTCGGACGACGAGCTCTCCTCCAGGTCCAGCCGCG
>NC_048223.1:110856099-110873808 GCF_002007445.2 Ailuropoda melanoleuca | reverse complement strand
GTTGGGCCTGCGCTCGGCGCCCCCCGGCGGCGCGGTGGCGGCGGCGTCCGGACCCCGGCGGCTGGGCGGCACGCGGGTGCGGCGCTTGGCGATCTGGTAGATGCGCACGTAGACCAGGATCATGATGAGGCAGGGCGCGAAGAAGGAGCCGATGCACGACGATATTACGTACCACTTCTGGTCGTTGATCTCGCAGCGCGGCTCAGCCGGCTGCTCGCCGCCGCCGCCGCCCTTCTTCTCGATGGAGATGAGCGGCGGGAAGGAGATGACGGCCGAGATGACCCACACGGTGAAGATGATGGCCTTGATGCGGCGCGGCGTGCGCTTCAGGTTGTACTCGATGGCCTGCGTGATGGACCAGTAGCGATCCAGGCTGATGGCGCACAGGTGCACGATGGACGAGGTGCAGAAGAGCACGTCGAGCGCCAGGTAGATCTCACACCACGCCTTGCCGAAATACCAGTAGCCCATGACCTCGTTGGCCAGCGAGAAGGGGATGACGAGCGTGGCCACCAGGATGTCGGCCGAGGCCAGAGACACCAGGAAGAGGTTCTGGGGCGCCTTAAGCGCGCGGCTCGTGAACACCGCGATGATGACAAGCACGTTGCCGAACACCGTGAGCAGCATGAGCAGGCCGGCCAGGCACACCAGAGTCAGCGTCACCTGCAGGGAGTAAGGGGTGGCCCGGGCGCCGCCCCCTGGCGCCTCGGTCCCGTTCCAGCTCGCGTTGCCCGCGTCCGGCTGCAGGGAGCCCATGGGCGCGAAGCTGCCCTCGGCCAGCGGCTGCTCCTGGCGGAACATGAACGCGGGTGCCCGCTTGCCTGGGCCTGCTGCCAGCTGCCTTCCGGCCCGGCGCCCGTGGGTCCTCCTCTTCCTCCCGCTCCCCGCTCGCCCTGCCGCGCCTCACATGGGGAGGGAGCCTCAGGGACGCCGGCCCGAGCTGGGGGCCCGCTAGCAGCCCATGGGCCCGGCTCCCGCGAACCGCGCCCGGCCTGCGCTTGCGGCGCTCGTGGTGGGCGCCTTCTCCTTCCCAGCTCAGCACAAGTTGTATTTCTAAGCGGCGGGAGAGAGTAGGTCGAGCAGATGGGGAAAGGAAGATTTATTCTTCAAGAAGGGAGAACAGAAATCATCGGTGGCCTGATCACTTGGAGGGATGACAGAAAATTTAAAATTTATCTCTATCTTGACTCTCGAGCCTGAGCGAAAGCAAGAGGTCTTACCGTGTGCGGGGCCCGCCCCCACCCCGGGAGGCAGCCGAGGGGCGCTGATGCGGGCCTGGGGTCCTATATCTGTCTTCTTACATCCCCGAAGGGATTACCGACTCTCTCGCTTCCCCCAGACGCCGCGGTGGCGGCCGGGCCCGGGCTGGGGCCAGGGTGCGGACTCTGCTGCCTCTCTCGGAGCGCCACCGGACTTCCAAAGTTGCGTGCCCAGCTGGGGCTGGGGCTCAGCGCGCGGAGCTCGGGGGCGGCGAGGGCGGCGGGGCGAGCCGTGTGCGGGCCGCATGAAGACGCCCCCGTCCTCAGGTGGGCCGGGGCAGGTGGGCGATCGGCCCTCCAAGAGCCTCGGCCGTGGCACAGGGTCTCCTGGGCGTTGGCCCGGCGAGCTGAGGGCGCTGAGTGCAGCCGGACGGGCCGGGGTCCGAGGGCAGCGTGAGTTGGGGCAGGAACGCAGAGCTAGGGGGAGAAGGAGCTGGGGGTGGCCGGGCGGCGGCGCGCCGGCTGCTGGGCGTCTGCACCGAAGCCGGAGCCGCTGCTGCTCCGCCGCGCTCACGGTGGACTGGTTTTATAGCCCCAGGATCAAGCTGGCGTTGCCGAGCAGCCGGCGTCAGCCCCCACGTGGGAAACCGACCCTCCCCCTCCCCTTGCGCCTCCCCTTCGCGGGTCTAGCGTCCGCGCCCCGCGTGGGACCTTGGGGAGCGCTGCCCCCCTGGCGGGACCGGCTCTTTGGAGAGATGGGTACCTTGAGCGAGGGGTTTAAAGAGCGTGCNCCGGGGGGGGGGGGGTGGGAGCCCCCTGCTGGGAATTGGCCGAGCAGCTCCGGGCCGGCCCAGCGGAAAGCAGCGGGCACCGGGGAGTGCCCCCATCGAGCTGGGTCCTGGGAGGAAAGAGAGTTGGGGCCCGGGCCCGAATCGGGAACAGCACCCACTGGTACCAGTAGCAGCCGAAGCAGCCTGGTCCTAGGCCAGGCCGCTCTCGTCCGCAAGTACTCCTGGCCGCGAGGCGAGTGGGGTCCTGGTGAGAAAGGAAGGCACGGGTTCGCATCGAACCCAGGGGGCGGAATGGGAAGTACCCCCGGAGAGTGGGACCCGCCCGAGTCCAGAGCTCCGCTCTGGGGAGAGGAGGCCACTTGCGGTGTGAGCCACAGAGGAGTCTGCGGGACATCGACGACCGGGCGTCTGGACCGCGCCCCCTTACACGGCGGTGAGAAGGGGTCCTGGAGGCGGCGGCCACGCGCCATGACTGAGCGAGGGCGCACTGACACCTGCTGGCAGCTCGTCGTCACGGCCTCCACGCTGGGAGCTTTCTTCCGCCTTTGCAGTCCTTTGCCTACAGCGCCTTCTATTTCAGGCCAAGTTTGGGTCCGAGCTCAGGAAAGGAGAACCCAGATTTTAAATTGCACTTTGTCACGTTGCAGAAATCTTCCTAAAGCATATACTTCGTGTGTCGGGAGTGGGAGTTCGCTGAGACAGTCCCCTTGGGAAGGGCTCAGCAGGCATCAGAGCCCAGGACGGGCATCCCTGCCTGGCTAAGACACGGCCCACAGCTCCTGCAGATCCGAGAGGCCTGGAGCCTACCCTAACGATTGCCCAGTCCTAACCGGCTCTGAACCATTTTGTCTTTGTGGAGGCAGCAAAGCTAGACTCCACCCCCTCCCCCGCCCGCATTTCAGATGCATACACACAGTCTTTCAGTTAAGGAGGGGGGTGCTGGTCAAAAAAGAGAGAGTCTTTTCCCTGTTTTTTCTGACGGGAAATAGCATGGAGTGAGGTGAATGGCTCGTTTTTCTCAGCATGCTGGTTGTCCTACAATAGATCTTAACAACTTCGGAGTACCAGCTTGTACTGTGCTATCTGCACTTTTCAAATCAGCAGGCAGTTAAGAGTAAGCCCAGGAGGATAGGAACTGGTAACAGGAGAGATTAACAGAAAAATTAAAGAAAAGTGGCCTTATTGAGGGACTGATAAAGCAGAATACCTTAGGTAATTACCTAAGCTGGAAGTTCAAGTTCCCCAGATCGGCTCTCTGCATGGCTCAGGGTGCAGGCTCAGGTCTGGCTGGGCGCTCGCGGTAAATGCAGGGCCGTGAGCATGGCATTCAGTCCCCGCTGATGTCTGCAGCACACACAGGTGATAGAGTCATTGAAGCCGCTGCTCCCGATGGGCAGAGTCAGGAAGGCTGTATTTTTTCAAAGTATTTCCCAGAGTCTCATTTGACTTCAGTACTCTCATCTCCCAATCTCTGATCCAGTCCGGTGACCTCCTCCACCAGTCTTAATCTAAAGCAAGCTGAGAAGACAGAATTTCCTTCTTCTGTTGAGCCCATCACTTCCCATCTTCTGCTCAAATCTCGGCTCTGAGTCTCACGGCAGGGGGCAGAAAGAAGGCACGAGGCTCGAGGCTCGGTTGGCCAGGTGATTACACTCATTTTCACACAGCAACCAGGAGCCCCTAACCTCAAGTATGAATGATGAGAGAGACAAAAATCCAAGCCCGAGGCAGTCTGGGGCTGGCGGGGTTGTTCACAGAACTTCGAGAGGGAGCACTGACGGCCATGGCTGCCCATCTCCATATCTGAGGCGAACAGGCCGCTGTCCTCCCAGCGGACATTTCAGAAGCAAGAAGGAAAGTGAAAACACAGGCCGCAGTACTTTCTTTTCTTGGATCTCTGCTGCTAGCCTGTGTATGACTCCTCTTGTCGCATTTTCTAAATGCTTCCCAAACAGCCAATCAGTTCTTTGATTCCTGGGTTTGGAGTCTTTTCTACTAAAATCAAAACAGGTCTTTCAAGGAACTGAGGTCTCTGAGACCAGTATCCAACAATTAGCTGGCTTTGCTGAAGTACCTCCTAGGATCCCGTCCAGGGCTGTATCCAGAGCCCTTCACCTGCAGAGTTCCTCCTCCTTCTTGTACCTATATCTTATCACCGGAGGCGTGGCCTCCTTAGTGTGACACACAGGGTCCGTCTATCGGAGCTTAAAAAGCTAAGTGGGCACCATTATTTTTTGCTAGAAGATTTAGTGCTGGACTAGCTGAATGAGACAGCACTAAGCAGAGAGACATCCACAAAGACAATACTTCTTAACCAGGCCTGTATATCAGTATTGCCGGGGAAGGTCAAATGCACTTATCAATGCTCACCGCGCAGTTGATTTGTCAGGTCTGTGGTGGGAGGCAGCCTGTGTATTTGAAGGGTTGCTCGGCAGGTGCTAAGAAGCACGCTCAACACTCATCTAAAGGGAGCGAGGGAACTGGATAGGAGGTGTTACTAATAGCTTACCTTTTCTTTTCCTTCTTCCTTCCTTCCTCCCTCCCTTCTTTTTCTTTCTTTCTTTCTTTCTTTCTTTCTTTCTTTCTTTCTTTCTTTCTTTCTTTCTAAGGCTTGACTAAGGAAAAAAAACACATGTCTCATTAGCTTGAGCTCCTAGGCTGTGGTATAACCGTCACAAATAGAAGTTTGGACACACAAACATAGGCCACACACCCACGCACACAGACTGTACTTAAACACACATTCTCATCCATCAGAACACGATGAGCAGGTGGGGAACACCATGTTCCCACTGTTGCCCATGCCACGTGCACAGCTGGAACCAAATGCTGCGGCGAACGACAGACATCTGTCAAGTCCCTGTATTGTCAACACGGGGGTGGTGGGAGGGCAGTCACTAGAAAAAATTCTGTTGCTCCCTCTGAGCCATTATTTAATTCCTCCACTTTCTTGTACCTGTGCCGGAGCCCTTCGGGATCACGCTGTAACTGAAGGGGAATGTAAGCCAAAAGAAAAGCAAGGACAAGCATGTTGTTATGCGACGCTACCTTACTTCCCACCTTCCATGCGTCTCATCCCTAACTGCGAGTCAGTCCTGCTGTGCTCACAGACGTTAGCGAGCAGTCCCGCCACGGCCCCCTTCTCTTTCCCTAGAGTACTAGCCCATCTCGCCACCATCCCTGGAAGATGAAGCCGGCTGTCTTCTACACCCCCGGCCAAGACCCAGAAGAGAACACTGTGCCAGGGTCGGCGGCAATTTCTTCAGGATGCAAGGGAAGCCTGGGCTCCTCTCTGGCTCCTTGCTGCTGTCCCCGCATCACCCCACCCCCTGCGCCGTGGGACATGTTTGTGTTTCCACTACAGTGTGACTGTGGAGGGAGGTGCCCGTACAGGAACCTTGTCGTCACCTCCTACAGTCCTCCAGGGCAGTCCCCACACATAAGTGCCCTCTCCCACCACATCCAGGTGATTATCTTGCCTGTTTTGTCCAGAGCGTAAGGCAAAGCAAACCTGGAATCGGTTATGTCAAGTGATGGCTATTCATCGTCAGGTATAATAGGTGAGCTGCAGCCACTGTGCCTGGGTGTAAAGGAGACATTTGTCACCGATGTTAATAACTCTTAAACTAACATTCATTAATCTATGTAGGTAAGGTGAATTCATCCTTCACATTTACTCAAAGAAACCATGGAGACACGGTGCCTGAAACGTAACACACACACACACACGCACATGCACACACACACACACTCACACACACACACTATTTGAGAGGTGGTCTGGCTGTCAATGCTCCCTGGAAATGATTTCACAAACTCCAAAAGAAATCCATCTTTCTAACCAGAAAAATCAGAAAAGGGGTTCCTGGAAGTGTACAAGTGAGGAAGTGTACAAGAGGGGAGCCCAGAGAGATGGGAGAAGGGGTCCTCTATGTCTGTGAATGGCTGACATTAACCCCGGCTGCCCTGCGAGCTGTGCACGCGCAGGACCGACAGAATGAGGCAGAGCAGAGGCTCCAAATGCTTTACTTTGGAAACAGTGGCCATAAAAGGAAAGACAAAACCTGTGATCTGAAACCAACCTTAACACAGCTATGTATTTGCTCAACCTTGTAACACGTATAGAATAATTTCAGAATTGCTTCTTCACCTATACCACTCAAAAAAACAAAAAACAAACAAACAAAAAAAACAAGCACTAAAGAGAGTTCAGAGATTACAGTATGCTAAGTGAAAGAAGCCAGACACAGAAGTCATGAATTGTACGATTGCATTTACGTGCAATATCCACAATGGGCAAATCCAGAGAGACAGATGGCAGATTTGTGGTTGCCGGCCTTCCAGAAGGCAAAATAGGGAGCGAGACCTTTTCAGGTATGAGGTTTTTTGTGGGGGTGATGAAAATGTTTTGGAACTAGATAGAGGTGGTAGTTGCACAACATTATGAAATAGTCACTTTAAAATGGTTCATTTTAAAAAATAAATAAAGTGGCTAATTTTATGTTATCTGAATTTCATCTAAAATTTTTTTCAAAGATTTTATTTATTTATTTATTTATTTATTTATTTATTTATTTATTTGAAAGAGAGCACAAGCAGTGGGAGCTGCAAAGGGAGAGGGAGAAGCAGGCTCCCTGCTGAGCAGAGAGCCCAATTTGGGGCCTGATCCCGGGACCCCAGGATCATGACCAGAGCTGAAGGCAGACGCTTAACCGACTGAGCCACTCAGGCACCCTTCACCTAAAATTTTTTTAAAGGAGTTCAGAAATTGTAAGCGGTTCTCCCCTACCTTGCACCCAAGACTAAAGGAATACAATTCCCTCAAGACAAATATAATTTTGTATGCTTGTTTGCTTCCAGTGTTCTTTTTAGTTTCCCCTTCCTATTTACTTTACATTGTGAATATGCAAAATGTGCTTCCAAAAGTCAAAACTATACAGAAAAGGTAGCAAAGTGTCTACCCCATCGTGATCCCTTCTACCGTCTTGCCCCAACTCCAGCACTTCAACCAGCTTTACTGTCTTCCTTCTATAAAGATAAGCAAACAATGGATCTCTTGTGAATCATTCATCAGTTCCTAAAGACCTTGCTTTCATCTGCTTTTATGTATAGCTGCATGGCACTCCGTGGTGCGTACATATCATGGCTTATTCAACCAATTTCCTATGCTTGGGGCTTTTGGAGGTTCCAATACTTTGCCATTATAAAGAGCGCTGTAATGAATAACTTCGTGCATGTGCACTTTCATTATAGCTTGAGTTTAAATTCCTAGGAGTGGGACTTCTGGGTTAAAGGGCAAATGCGTATGAAGTTTTGTTAGATACTGCTGCGTTTCCCTCTGCAGGTCTTGCACCATTTTGCATTCTCACCAGTCACGTATGAGAGTGCCCATTTCCCCAGAGTCTTGCAAATGGAGCATATTGTCAAACTTTCAAATTTTGCAAACCTGATGGGTGAAAAATAGTATATGTCATTGTAGCCTGAATTTGCATTTCTCTTATGAGTACAGCTAAACATCCTTTCCAGATCTACAGAGGTCAATTTTACATCTTTTTGTCAATTGTCTATATTTTTAGCTCATTTTTCTATTATTCTATTTAGCTATTTTGGTCATAGTTAGAAAGGTTTTCTCACCTATGTTTTCTTCTCGTTATTCATATAGTTTTAATTTTTACATTTAGATTTTGAGTTCATTCTTATGATCTAATTTTAACTTTTTCAAAGAGCTGCCCACTTGTCTCAACACCATTTATTTAGAAGACCATATTTTCCCCAGTGATTTGAGACACTATCTGTATCATATGCATTTTTTCTATGTAAGTGAGGCAATTTCTGAATTTTCTATACCAATCCACTGGTCTGTCGATACATGCACCAGTATCACATGTGAAATTTCAGCATCTCTTGGGGCGCCTGGGTGGCTCAGGTGGTTAAGCGTCTGTCTTCCGCTCAGGTCACGATCCTGAAGTCCTGGAATCGAGCTCTGTGTCGGGCTCCCTGCTCAGTAGGGGAGGCTGCTTCTCCCTCCCTGCCCCTCACTCTCAAGTAAATAAATAAAATCTTAATAATAATAATAATAATAAAAGCTTTAAAATTTTTTTCAGTATATTTTATTACCTGTCTGATAAGTCTAGTCCCCTCTCATAGCTCGTCCCTTTCAATGCTCTCCTCGGTATTCTTGCATATTAATTTTTTCATAAAAACTTTAACATCAACTTGTTTTGCTCCATACAAACTCACAGGTATTTTTTTCACTAAAATTTTTTAAGTTCTTTATTTAAATTCAATTTAGTTAACATATACTCTGTTATTAGTTTCAGGGGTGGAATTTAGTGGTTCATCATTTGCATGTAATAACCAGTGCTCATTACATCACATGCCCTCCTTAATGCCCATCACCCAATTATCCCTCCCATCCTCCCACTCACCTTCCCTCCAGCAACCCTCAGTTTGTTTCCTAGAATTCAGCATCTCTTGTGGTTTGCCTCCCTCTCTATTTTCACCTTATTTTATTTTTCCTTCCCTTCCCCTATGTTCATTTGTTTTGTTTCTTAAATTCCACATATGACTGGAATCATATGTTGTCTTTTCTGACTTGTTTCACTTAGTATAATACCCTCTATTTCCATACACACCATTGCAAAGGGCAAGATTTCATTCTTTTTGATGACCCAGTAATATTCCATTATATATATATGTATGTATGTATATGTATGTAGATATATGTGTGTATATATATATATGTATACACGCACATACATATATATGGTATGTTGCTTTTAAGTGGTATCTTTCAACTGTCTTCTGCACAACTACCTCTCTTTTCCTCTTTCTCCCTTCTCAACAATTTTATCAGGATATAATTCACATACCACAATTCATCCACCTTAAAGTACACAATTCAATGATTTTTAGGATATTCACAGAGTTGCAGAAGCATCCCCACAATCAATTTTAGGAAATTTTCATCACTCCAAAAAGGAATCCTGTGCCAATTAGCAATCACTTTCCCCTTCCCCCCCTTCTCCCAGCCCAGGCAACCATTAATCCACTTCCTGTCTCTACAGTGTTCCCTCTACTGGACATTTAATGTAGATGGAATCATATAATTTGTGGCCTTTTGTGACTGGCTTGTTTCATTTAGTATGTTTTCAGTGTTTACCCACGTTGTAATATAATCAGTATTCTTTCTTATTTATTGCCAAATACTATTCCATTTTGTGGGTACATCACATTCTATTTATTCATTAATTGATGATTAGTTGATTATTTGCACTTTTAGCTATTATTAATAATGCGACATGAATATTAATATACAAGTTTTTATGTAGACACATGTTTTCATTTCCCTTGGGTATATATCTAGGAGTTGGGTCATCTAGTAGGTCTATGTTTAACATTTTGGAACTTCTAGACTCCTCCAAAGCATCTGCACCATTTTACATTCCCACCAGCAATTTGAGCATTCCAGTGTCTTCACGTCCTCACCAATGTGCACTCTTAGTTGTCTTTTTTATTACAGCCATCCTACTGGGTGTGAAGTGGTATCTATTGCATTGATTTGCATCCCCTCTCCCCTTTTTTGGATTGCATCCTTTCTACTTTGCCAGAGCATTTAATAGTTGCATATTCTTCTTTACCCTCACTCCATCCTTGTTCTAATCTCAGTTCTACAATTAAATATCCAAAATCCTCAGTTGTTATTTGTTTTTTCAATCATCTTTTGACTGACTAGTATGCACCATCTATGACATTCTTCAGGAAGGACTCATATTTATGGTATCACCCAAGATCTTGCACATGCAAAACTGCTTGTAGCCTTGAACTTGAAGAACAGCTTGCATGTATGTAATAATCATGGCTCACACTAGATTTCTTGAAAATGATGTTCCACTCTTGCTGTGCTTTGCATGTTGTTTTTGAGAACTCTGATGTCTCTCAGTCTCTGGTCTTTGTAAATTATCCTTTGGCTGAGGGCTTTAAGAACTTCTTCAAATCTTTAAGTCTCATAGTTTTGTTATGGTCTTCCAAGTCAGTTACTCTGATCAATTTTCCCGGGTACCCAGTGGGCCCTTTCAATGTGTACATACAGATCTTCCTTATTTCTGGAAAATCATCTTCCCCATAGCCACTCTGATGACCTATCAAATTTTTACTTGGATTCAGGATTTTTGGCATTTACTGTTGAATTTCCTCTTGTTGGGGTACGTTTATCTGTGCTTCTTAATCCTCCCATCCCCTAGTCTCCACACTCACAGACTTGTAGCAACACTGAGCCGTGGAAATTCCTTTAGAATTTGTTTTCTGTCTTCTGGTCATGCTGAAGATGTGGGTCATGTGTGGTTTTATTTGGTCTTGCTAATTTCATAAAAGGTGGGGGACAGGTGTAGAGGGCTCAGGGGTGCTGGGGAAATTCAAAGTTAGGCAGCTGCCTTGTTCTCCGCACCTGGAAGTCCTCACCAGGCTGAAATTTAAAGCCCAGATGTAAGTCCGGGCTAAAAGACAAAAGCAAATCAGACCGCATCGAATGTTGCATAATGACATGCATGACCTGGCCTATATATCCTGTTAAAAACCTCCGTTTGTTTCAAAGTTTTGGCAGCAAACAGTCCTGGTTTTTGCAATATTGTGACACACTTTATGACAGCAGAAAGGCCTTCTAAGAAACAAAGACTGTGAGCCCTACCCACCATCCCAGCTAACTCTGTTTCCAGGTATAGGGGAAGGTGCTGATAAGAGTATTCAAATCTCTGATTTTTAGACGAAGAAATGTGGATGGGGCAGAGCAACGCAGAATGTCGCTGATATAACTCAGATTAAGGGGACTGGATTTTACTTCAATGATTTTGATATAACATATCTACATTGACCCTTAAAGGTTATATGCAATAATATTCATACATGTCTTTTAATATGCACACATGCATGCATCTGCACACACACACACATGCCACACAATAGCTGATGGGCAAGTTACCTAAAGGTGATTCCTCATAAGCCCGTTTTTTTTTTTTTAATTTCTAAATCTAAGATGGAAATTTACTTTAAGCCTCTTGGCACTTTGAAACACACAGGCCTGTAATCTCAATCAGTTTCCTCTACTTTCTTACCCTGAGCCCACACAGTCATCACTTAACCTCTGTGAACCTCAGTTTCAGCATCTGTAAACTGGGAAGAATAGAACTTATTTCCTGTGGTAGGAATTAGATGAGATAATGCATATTAAGTGCTTAATAATACTGCCTATCATATACTAATGGCTAATTAATGATATGTATCATTACTAATATTGCTAATTATTTCCTACTCTTTTATATATAAGTGGTATACAGAAGGTAAACAGGATTGGAAGTAAAGGCTACCAATAGTGCAAAGAGAGGCCAAAAAGTAGAAAGAGACCTCCCCTCAAAAAGATGTTTTGTGAAAGATAGCTTGGTAATGATGACGTTTAAGGATACTGTTTTCTAAAACCCTAGAAGAGTCTAAAAGTCCTCACATACGCTCGCATGGATCTTAGCACAGAGTCCCTTATGCTAGGGAGCACTGTTCATGAGCAGTGGAGAACCATATTGGAATGTCTAGGCAGCTATGCATAGAGACCAGGGTAGAAAATGTGTTTCCAATAAATCTCAGATAACATTAACCTAGGTAATCCAGAGATCTGAAGGAACCAACTAGGACAAACTAATGTCTTTTCCACCAACGCCTCAGTATCTGCCCTAGTTGGTGATGAGACTTCACTACGTTTTTTTCTATTTTTACAACATTTTTTTCAGATCACAAAAATATTTATTTCTTGTTTTTCTCAACATTAGAATGTAATGAGTCAGATGACTGCTGCTTGTGAGGAAAAGAAGTGGACATTTTAAAATAGGAAAGTCATACTAGAGAAATGCAGAAATGTCATTTTAAGATTACATTTTGGTGAAGGCAATTAGTAAGTTTTTAACAGACATTATCCAAACAAACTTTAAAAAGTGGCATGAGTTTGACAATATTGATTGCAAAATGAAACGCCTTTTTTTTCTGTGCAAAAGAGGGACTAACCATGCTTACTGCTAGCGTGGTAGGATTCAACATGCAATGTCTGGGAATGTTAGCATGTTATCCAGGGTAACTCTGAGAGTTGCTCAGTAACTGCATGCGAGGGCTTATAAGTCACCTGTGCAGCCAGGAGCAAAATAGTGCAAAATCATAAAGAGGTGATACTTTGAGGCTGCTTTTTGCCACTCGGGGCATCAGAGTACTGCCATAATTTCCTGAAGAAAGCACAGGAGCTGATTTAACACCAAAACAGGTAACAACTAGAGAATTTCTGAGAAAAATCGTGTCTCAAAATTTCAGAGGCTAGCTATACACCTATCAGAACGGCTAAAATGAAAAAAATAATACTAAGTGTCAGACAAAATGTGGAGCTATTGGAATTCTTACACATTTACTGGTAGATATGTAAATTAATTCAACCACTTTGGAAAATTGTTCAGCAGTATCTATTAAAGCTGAACACACGTATATCCTACAATAATTTCATTCTTAGGTATATATTCAACAGACATGCACATACATGTTTATTAAAAGACACATTAAAAATATTCATAGAAACTCAAAACGAAATAATTTTAATATCTATCAATGGTAGAATGGTTAAATAAATTGTGGTATATTCCCAGGATGAAATGCTATATAGCCATGCAAATCACCAAACTACGACTAGATGCAACCCTACGAATCTCATTTGTAATTGGCATACTCTCTGTCCTCTTCCCATCCTCCACTTTTTTTTTTTAGACTTTATTTTTTAGAGCAGTTTTAGGTTCACGAAATTGAATGGAAAATAAAGTTCCCATATATACCCTCCCCCTACCTACCTACCTACACACACGCGCACGTGCACACACACACAGCCTTTCCAAACATCAGTGTACTGTACTACAATGGTACATTTGTCACAACTGATGAACTAACATTGTCACCTCATTATCACCAAAGTCCACAGTTTATACTAGGGTTCACTCTTGGTTGTATATTTTATAGATACAAATGTATAAGACCATTTATCTCCCGTCATAGTATCATACAAAATAGTTTCACTGTCATAAAAATCCCGTGCTCCTTCTAATCATACCCACGAAGTCCTTGGCAACCACTGATCTTTTCACTGTCTCAATAGTTTTGCCTTTTCCAGAATGTCATACAGTTGGAATCATACAGTATATAACCTTCTCAGATTGGCTTTTTTCACTTAATAATATACATTTAGGGTTCTTCCTGTCTTTCATGTCTTTTCATGCCTTGATAGCTTATTTTTAGCACAGAATATTTCATTGTCTAAAAGTACCGCAATTTACCCATTCATCTACTGGAGGACATCCTAGTTGCTTCCCCAAGTTTTGGCAATTATAAATAAACTCTCAGAAACATTTGAGTACAGGTTTTTGTGTGGCCATGTTTTCAACTCATTTGGTCAGTACCTAGGAGCATGTAGAGGTCTAGTTTTGTAAGAAACTGCCAAACAGTCTTTAAAAAGTGTCTGTACCATTTTGCATTCCTACCATTAATGAATGACAGTCCCTATTGCTCCTCATTCTCACGTTTGTTTTCAGGGTTTTGAATTCTAGATTTTCTA
This sequence comes from Ailuropoda melanoleuca, assembly GCF_002007445.2. NCBI lineage: Eukaryota > Metazoa > Chordata > Mammalia > Carnivora > Ursidae > Ailuropoda > Ailuropoda melanoleuca. Next base: position 110,860,192 of record NC_048223.1, on the reverse strand, counting down.
ATAGGAGTGCAGTAGTATCTCATTGTTTTATATTTTCAATTCCCTACTGGCATATGATGTTAAGCATCTCTTCAAATATTTATTTACCCTCTATCTTCCTAGGTGAGATGTGTTTAGATCTCTTGACCATTTTTTAATTGGGCTGGGTTTTTTATGTTGAATTCTAAGAGATCTTTGTAAAAATTTTTATAAGTCCTTTATCAGATAAGTCTTCTTCTGTATATATTTTCTCACAGTCATGGCTTATCTTCTCTTTTTTTTTTGCCAGTGTGTATCACAGAACAGCATTTTTAAATTTTAATAAGACCTTCCTTATTTCATAGACCATGACTTTGGTATTGTACCTAAAAGGTCAACACCAGATCCAAAATCATCTAAACTATCTCCTGTATTATTGTCTGTGTGTTTCATAGTTTTGTATTTTACATTTAGGTATATGGTTCATTTTGAGTTAATTTTTGTGAAAGGTTTAAGGTCTAGATTTTATTATTATTATTATTATTATTATTATTATTATTCTTTTACATATGGATATCTAGTTGCTCCAACACAATTTGTTGAAAAGACCATCCTTTCTCCGGTGCATTGTCTTTGCTCCTTTGTCAAGGATCAGTTGACTATATTTGCATGCGTCTATTTCTGTGGCCTCTATTCTGTCCTATTGACTCCTCTATTCTTTCCCTAATACCACACTCTCTTGATTACTGCAGCATTATTTACCTCTTGAAATTAGGTAGCATTAGTCCTCAACTTTGTCTTTCTCCTTCAACATTGTGTCAGGGATTCTGAGTCTTTTGCTTTTCCTTATAGATTTTAGAATCAGTTTGTCAATATCTACAAAATTTTCTAGAATTTTGATTGGGATTATGTTGAATCTAGAGATTAAATTGAGGAAGAACTGACGTCTTGACTGTTGATTGATTTCTTACCAATGAACATAGAATCAGTCTCCATTTTATTTAGCTATTGGTTTCTCTCATCAGAGATTTGTATTTTTCATCATGTAGATCTTATACATATTTTGTTAGATTTATACCAAAGTATTTCACCATTTGGATGCTAATGTTAAATGGTATTGTTTTTAATTTCAAATTCCTATTCTTTGCTAGTATATAGGAAAGCAATTGACTTTTATATATGAACCTTGAATCCTGCAACCTTACTATAATCACTTATTATCTAGGAGTTTTTTGTCAATTCTTTGGATTTTTTACATAGATGATCATGTCATCTACAAAGACAGCTTTATTTCTTCCTCCCTAGTCTGTATGACTTTTATTTCCTTATCTTCTGTTATTGCATTAGCTAGTACTTCTAGTATGTTTGAAAAGGAAGAAAGAAATGAGGAGAGACATCCTTGCCTTCTGTTCTTAATAGAAAAGCTTCTAGTCTCTATTTAGTATGCTGTTAGCTGTAGGGTTTGTTTTTTGCAGATGTTCTTTATCAAGTTGAGGAAGTTACCCTTTATTCCTAGTTTGCTGAGATTTTTCATAAATGGATGTTGTTTTGTCAAATGCTTTTTCCACAACTTTTATGATCATGTGATTCTTCTTTAGTCTGTTGATATGATGGATTATATTTATTTTGGAAAATTAAAATGGCTTTGCACATCTGGAATAAATCCCACTTGGTCATGATGTATACATTTTTTGATTCAAATTTTGCTGAGGATTTTTGCATCAATGTTTGTAAGAGACCAGCACTTTTCTTGTAATGCCTTTGTCTGGTTTTGGTATTAAGGGGATGATGGCCTCATAGAATGACTTACAAAGTATTACCTCTGCTCCTATCTTTTGGAAGAGATTATAGAGAATTGGTATCAAATCTTCCTTAAATGTTTGGTAGAATTCACCAGTGAAAACATTTGGCCCTGGTGCCTTCTATTTTGGGAGGTTATTAATTAGTGGTTCAATTTCATTACTAGAATTAGGCCTGTTCAGACTACTTCCTGTGTGACTTTTGGCAGATTGTGTCTTTTGAGGAACTGGTATATTTTATCTAGGTTATCAAATTTGTGGGTGTAAAATTGTTGATAATATTCCTTTATTATCCTTTTAATATCCATGGACACTATGACTATTGCCTGTTTTTTATTTCTGTTATTTCTAATTTCTGTCTTCTTTTTCTAGTTAGCCTAGCTAGAGTCTTCTCAATTTTACTGATGTTTTGAAACCAGCTTTTGGGTTTTGATTTTTTTTTCTGTTGATATCCTGTTTTTTATTTCACTGATTTATGCTCTAATTTTTTTATTTATTTTCTTCTACCTACTTTGGATTTAATTTGGCCTGCTTTGCCCCTATTTTCCTAAGTTGAAAGCTAGATTGATTTGAGATCATTCCTCTAATACATGCATTCAATACTAAACATTTCCCTCTAGACACTGCTTTTACTACAACCCACAGATTTTGATGTTCTATTTTCATTTTATTTTGTTCAAAATATTTTAAAATTTTTATTGAAAGTACTTTCAAGATTTAGAAATATATTTAATGTGCAGTATTTTCAGATTTTCTAGCTATCTTTGTTATTGATTTGCAGCTTAATTTCATTGTGGTCTGACAACATACTTGTATGCTTTCTTTCAAATTTGTTTAGGTGTATTTTATGGCACATAAAGTGGTCTATTTTGATGATTGGTCCATGTGAACTTGAGAAAAATGTGCATTCTGCTGTTGAGTTAAGTAGTCTAAAGATATCAATTACGGAGGGAGTTAAGATTGCGAAGGGGTAGGGGACCCCTTTTTTCAGCCGGTCCCCTGAGTCGAGCTGGATAGGTTCCAGACCACCCTGAACATCCACGGAATCAGCCTGAGATGCAGGAAGATCCATCTGGATCTCTACAAATGAACATCTCCAGCACTGAGTATTGAGGTACGAAGCGGGGAGCCATGAAACCGGCACAGATATCGGAAGATAAACAGAAGGGGGAGGGAGCCGTGGCATTCAGGCGCTGGGAAGCGGTAGCCATCTGCACGGGGGAGCGGCGGGACTCGAGGACCGGCACCTGCGAGAAAAGAGACTGAGACCATGAGCGGGGAGCGCGCGCCACCAGACTTCTCACGGAACTCCAGAACGACAGTGTGCTCACTGGATCCAGACTGAGATCGGGAGCTCCGGGAGCACGCAGGGGCAGCTGGCGGCTGGCGGCGTTAGAAACACAAAGGACAGAGACGCGCCGGCGTGGAAGTGAGGGACGGGACGCCGGGTGTGGGGCGCACATCCCGGGACGCTGCAGGGTTGAGCAGCACTAACAGAAACAGAGTTAAAGTGGCCAGAACATCAGTGGAGAACGGTCTGCGATCCCTCGGCTCTGAGACAGAGGCTGAGATTTGGCTGCTGCTGCTCTGACTCTCAGAAGAGGCACAGCAAACCACCAGGGAAAGCCGCCAGAGAACAAAAAGCCTGGAAAAACTGGCTCACAGTGTGCCCAACCCCATCCCCCCTTGCAGGGGATGCAGAGACTCTACCCAAACAGGATTGCCTGAGTATCAGCGTGGCAGGCCCCTCCCCCAGAAGGCAGGCTGAAAAATCAAGAAACCCACATCCCTAAGATGTCTATAAAACAAGGGCGCATGGCCTGGGTACCGGTCAATAATTTGGACTCTGGACAACCCTGCAACCTCTCCTCATCAGAATGACAAGAAGGAGAAGTCCCCCCTCAGCAAAGAAAAGACAATGAGTCTGGGGCCTCTGCCACAGAACTAATGGATATGGATGCGACCAAATTATCAGAAATGGAATTCAGAGTAACAATGGTCAAGATGATGTGTAGACTTCAAAAAAGTATTAACGAAAATGTTAATGAGAATATAGAATCTCTAAGGGTGGAAATGAGAGTGAATTTGGCAGAAATTAAAAATTCTATGAGCCAAATGCAGTCAAAACTAGAGGCTCCGACGGCCAGGGTGAATGAGGCAGAAGAACGTATCAGTAAATTGGAGGATGGGTTAGTAGAAGACAAAGCTAAAGTAGAATCTGGACTCAAAAAAATCCACGCACAGGAATGTAGGTTACGGGAGATTACTGACTCAATGAAATGTTCCAATATCAGAATCATCGGCATCCCCGAGGGGGTGGAGAAAAACAGAGGTCT
>NC_048223.1:110855282-110855406 GCF_002007445.2 Ailuropoda melanoleuca | reverse complement strand
TAAAGGGATGGAATACCATCTTTCCCACAAATGGACCTCAAAAGAAAGCTGGGGTAGCAATTCTCATATCAGATAGATTGGATTTTAAACTAAAGACTATAGTTAGAGACACAGAAGGGCACTA
>NC_048223.1:110854746-110855147 GCF_002007445.2 Ailuropoda melanoleuca | reverse complement strand
TAAAAATACGTTAATAGTAGGGGACCTCAACACTCCACTATCAGAAATAGAACACCCTTGCAAAAACTAAGCAAAGAATCAAAGGCTTTGAATGCCATACTCGACGAGCTGGACCTCATAAATATATATAGAACACTACACCCCAGAACCAAAGAATACTCATTCTATTCTAATGCCCATGGAACATTCTCAAGAATAGACCATGTTCTGGGACACAAAACAGGTCTCAAGTGACACCAAAAGACTGAAATTATCCCCTGCATATTCTCAGACCACAACGCTCTGAAATTGGAACTCAACTGCAAGGAAAAATTTGGAAGGAACTCAAACACTTGGAGACTAAGAACCATCCTGCTCAGGAATGATTCGATAAACCAGGAAATCAAAAATCAATTTAAACA
>NC_048223.1:110854415-110854572 GCF_002007445.2 Ailuropoda melanoleuca | reverse complement strand
AGAGGGACAGGCATAATCCACGCACGAGGAAGCAGTTGACCAAGATTGAACAGAAATCAATGAATTAGAAACCAGATACAGCAGAGCAGATCAACAGGACTAGAAGCTGGTTCTTTGAGAGAATTAATAAAATTGACAGACCACTGGCAAGACTTAT
>NC_048223.1:110854128-110854261 GCF_002007445.2 Ailuropoda melanoleuca | reverse complement strand
GCCTTCCTGGAAACCTTTAAACTACCAAGACGTTTTGAAACAGGAAGAAATTGATTTTTTAAACAGGCCAATTAATTATGAAGAGATTGAGTCAGTGATAAACAACCTTCCAAATAACAAAACTCCAGGCCCG
>NC_048223.1:110852862-110852949 GCF_002007445.2 Ailuropoda melanoleuca | reverse complement strand
GCAAAAAAAAAAAAAAAGAAACTTGGCTCAAAAAAATCCAATCTCAAGAATGTAGGTTACGGGAGATTACTGACTCAATGAAACATT
>NC_048223.1:110852363-110852617 GCF_002007445.2 Ailuropoda melanoleuca | reverse complement strand
ATAGATGAGAGAAATCATATGATAATTGATGGGTAGTAAGGAGGGCACGTATTGCATGGTGCACTGGGTGTTATACGCAACAAATGAATATCGAACTTTACATCAGAAACCAGGGATGTACTGTATGGTGACTAACATAATATAATAAAAAAAACATTAAAATAAAAAAAATTGTAGCTGAAAACTTCCCTAATCTAGCAAAGGAAACAAGCATTCATGTCCAAGAGGCAGAGAGGACCCCTCCCAAGCTCAAC
>NC_048223.1:110851965-110852125 GCF_002007445.2 Ailuropoda melanoleuca | reverse complement strand
CCAGCAAGGCTGTCATTCAGAATTGATGGAGAAATAAAGACCTTCCAGAATTGCCAGTCACTAACCAATTTCGTAACCACAAAACCAGCCCTACAGGAGATATTAAGGGGGGTTCTATAAAAGTAAAAAGGCCCCAAGAGTGATACAGAACAGAAAGTCA
>NC_048223.1:110797473-110851472 GCF_002007445.2 Ailuropoda melanoleuca | reverse complement strand
AATAGATAGATCACCTAAGCAGAAAATCAATAAAGAGGGGCACCTGGGTGGCACTGCGGTTGAGCGTCTGCCTTCGGCTCAGGGCGTGATCCCGGCGTTATGGGATCGAGCCCCNTTAACGACTGAGCCACCCAGGCGCCCCATGCCTTCATTAATTCTTTAATGTTCTTTCTGACCTATATCATTTCCCTTCTCTCTCAAGAACTTCTTTAAGCAATTCAGGTAAAGCAGGTTTACTGGTGACAAATTCCCTAAATTTTAATGTGACAAGGTAGTTCTCCTTTGGAAGAATAATTTCACAAGGTACAGAACTCTAGGTTGGTGGGGACTCCCCCTCCAAGACTTACTTCACTCTCTTCTTGCATGGTTTCAAAAATAAGTCTGATGTAATTCTTCTTGCTCCTCCATGGGTAAGATGTTTTTACCTTCTGGTTTCCTTCAAGATTTTTTAAATCTTTGACTTTTCTGTCATTTGAGTATGATATGCTTGTATAGATTTGAGTGCATTTATTCTGCTTGATGTTCTCTGAGCTCCCTCGATCTATAGTTTGGTGTCTGACATTAAATTTGGGAAATTCTCCATCATTATTGCTCAAGTATTGTTCTTCTCCTTCTAGTATCCCCATCACATGTATACCTTTTGTAGCTGCCTCATAGTCCTTGGATACTTCTTGTAGTTTTTCTCATATTTCATTTGGATAGTTTCTACTAACCTTGAAGCTCACTGATTCCTTCTTCAAGTGTGTCATCTGCTAATGAGCCCATCAAAGGCATTCTACATTTTTATTACTGTGTTTTTACTTCTAGCATTGTTAAATTCATTCTTAGAATTTCCATCTCTCTGCTTATATCACTCCTTTTCTGCATGTTGTCCACTTTTTCCATTTGAGCCCTTAGCATATTAATCAGTTATTTTAAATTCCTGGTCTGACAGTTCAAAAACCCCTGTGATATCTGAGTCTGGTTCCGATGTTGGCTCTGTCTCTTCAAAATATATTTTTTTTCTTTTAATATGTCTAGCAACCTTTTGTTGAAAGCCAAACACGGTGTATTGGGTAAAAGGAACTGATGCAAATAGGTCTTGGTGATGTGGTGCTAAGATGTTGGGGGAAGGAAAGTGTTCCATAGTCCTGAATAGGTCTTTTAGTGAACCTGTGCTCCTGCGCTGTGATGAGGAAATAAATACTTCTTAGTCATCTCCTCCCCCACCATTTCAGTGGAAGGCTACACTTGGATATTTCTATTCCCCCACATGAAAAGCTAGAGAAGCCTATAGTTGGGTGTTTCTCTTCTCCCAGGTCAGTTAGGCTCTGATGAAACCTCAGCAGGTTAGTCTCTGGTAAAATTTCTCTGAAGGGCAGGGCTTGTTAAGAACAGAAATGCTCTCAGTGTATTTCAAAATGGCTCCCTTTCCCCTCTCCATGCTGAAAGGATGAGGAAATTATTCTCCAATCTTCTCTGTTAAAAACCTGCGAGGGCTTCTGGAGGTAAAAACTCTAAATAGAAGTGTGGAGGCCCCCTTTAGACTGGGTTGCTCGGATTTTTTAACTCTCAGACTTGTCCACACAGAGCCATCAGCAACTCATGCATTACAGTTAGGTTTTCCTAGCCCAACACTGGTTTCCAAAAAGATTTATGCTTATCTGTATCTGCTCTGGGTATCTGCTCTGGTAATTGTGATTCGCCGTATCCACCCACTTCTCCAATTTGAGGAGCGCCAATTGCCCTGTGACCTCAATTCTCCTATAAATCTAAGAATTGTTTGATTTTCAGTTTTTTAGCTGCCTTTATTGTTAGGACGGAGTGACAACTTCCAAGCTCTTTACATGCTGGACCAGAAACTGGAAGTTTTTGCTTTTTAATAACATTTATCAACCTTGAATAGACTACAGAATTTACTTACTGCTTACCATTGGCCTTGCCTAGCTAAAATGTAAATTTCATTTACTATGGTCTGCTTCGTTCACTAATATATCCTACACTTAGACAGGTGCCTGGCATGTTACTGAGTGCTCAAATATTTGCCAAAAGAATATACACCATTTCTTCATACTCAAGTTTTGGATATAAAAAACAAATGAACTTGAATGCAGAATTCTCTATCAGCCATGTCTCAAAAGGCAATTATGATAACTTTAATTTGGATTTATACCTTATAGGCCACCTGTTTTCTATGGTCTTGGAAGTAAATGCAATCTGGTTGCAAGATGTCACTCCATTGCTCCCTTGGATTCATGTAAACTGATCAGGATGGCTAGCCAGGAGGCCCCCTTTTTAAATTACTACTCAAACAGCCCCAAACATCTCTCTCCCAAAGCTGAGCCTTTAGAAAAGAAAATGCATTCGCAGTGAAGCACAAAATATTACAAAATCAACATGATAAAGTCAAAACAACACTGAACTAGTAAGGAAGGTAGTCCCCAGTACCATTGTACTACTTATTAGCTAGTTGACTTAACAAGTCTTTGCATTTGATTATTTTATCTTAAAATGTCCTATTCTACCTGAAAGACAGGGATAGTCCGTGTAATTTCTTTGAACCCCCAAATCTAAAGTCATTGATCCTTCACTTTATCCAAAACAAAAATTTTATTAGCAAATATTTCACCTATAATCAACATGAAAAATTACCCACCCCCACAAAAATAGTAGCAGTTAAGAATATAAATTATACATTGCACACTTAAGTCAAGCACTTTGCTTGTAGTTTTATACCTTGCATTTTGGTTTAAAAGGATGCAAAGGAGAGAAGTGTGGAACTCAATCTAAATTACTCAAATGTATGATTGTTAGAATATATGGTTTTTGAAATTAGTAGATTATTAATGGAGGAAAGGGGTTGTTTGATTTGGCTTTCACCTACTTAGCCGATTTCACCCATGGCAGTATACATGATGTGATTCAGATGGGGAGGTCACATTGAATAGGAATACTAAGGAGTCAGAAGACTCAGGCTCTAATCTCAGTGTTGACATATTATACTGCATCAGTGTATAACTCATTCAGTTACCCTGGCTATTCCCTCATCTTGAATATAAAGATAATGAAGTTGGCTTTACATGAAAGTCAAAGGAACAGCAAGGGAAAAACGAAATTACTTAATATACAAATGATCCTTTAAAAAAACAACAGTTATAACCAAAACCAATTAAGTGGAAAAAATGATTACCAAGGTTGTCATGTCAAGTTTTTAAAGGTTCAAAATACCTTAACAATCCTAAGTGGAATTCTAGTAATCCAAATTATTTTAAAATGCAGTCTTGGGCAAGTAATAGTATATTGTGGAGAAAAGTTATATAATAACGGCCAAAGCACTTAGGTACAAGAAAACTCTTGTGAAAACTAGAACTTGTTCTAAAGTTTGTGCATGTTATTTTTCTTTAAAGATTTTATTTATCTGTCAGAGAGAGAGAGAGAGAGAGAGCATAAGAGAGAGCAAACACAAGCAGGGGGAACAGCAGACAGAGGGAGAAGCAGGCTCCCCCTGAGCAAGAAGCCCAATGTGGGACTCGATCCCAGGACCCGGGATCGTGACCTGAGCCAAAGGCAGATGCTTAACTGACTGAGCCACCCAGGCGTCCTGTATATTTTAGGATCATATATATTTTTAAAGTTGGTATTTACTACAGGTATTTAAATGTGCTTTAAAAAAAAGTGGGAGAAATGTAATCTCCATGAAGAGTGTGCATGGGTGTACGTATGTAAAATGAAAAAATAAACCCTAATACACAGATATATCACCTACAATAACACTAAATGAATGTGTTAAGACTAATTACGCCCTGAGGAAAGTAACAATAAGTTATTACTGTGTGAAAGTGGAAAACTAGAAAAATTTTGCTTTTAGTTTTCATCTGCAATCTGAATAAATTAGGGTTTAGAGAATTCTTGACTGTACAGTGTTCTTTTGAAATTGACATCAAAGGCTAAAATGTGTAGATTTCTTGTATCTATGCTGATGTTCACAGAAGGAAAATGTAAGTCACCAAACATTTTAGAAGAAAACGGTAATCATTCCAAACCCAGGATTATCCATAGCTTCATGTTAATATTTTATTCTCTATAAACCAAAGTCTATTGGTACTTTTAAAATGGAAATCAATGCTCTCACTTGCCTCAGGATGCCTTTATTAAGCAGTAATGTGAGGTGCTTTGGAGGTTAGAAAAACTGAATGAAATCAGCGATTCCTAATTTTTTAAAGTAGGTTACTCAAAGTAGGTGTGAAATCTATTACATTGTGACCTCCTCAATCGTGAAAATTTCTGTGTGTTTGACAAGATATAAACATTGTTTTGCACCAGGAAATGTGCTAGTTAAAATGCATGGAATCTTTAGTAAGTAAAATTCAGCAAAACATGGCCCTCCAAACAAAGATGGCCACCCAAGTTAAAACAAAGTTGACTTCATTTATGTTTTCATCATTATGCTTTTACTCTTTCATATTCATATAGATGTACTCACATAAACATATGGCATGTATCTTCACACTTTAGAAATTAAAAGGCTAACTCCAGGCATTCTGAGTGCTACTTCTATCATAATATGGCCTCTCAAATGCTTAAACAGTGAGCATTAAAACTCCCTCCCTAATAAACAAATTACATTAAAATTAGGTTTTCTAATTTTCAAAGTTAGCAATAAAAAAAAAATCCAAGCATTCAGATTCTTACCAAAGGAAGAAAATTTTTGTAACCATATATTCAATAAAGTGAAATATTTTAAAAGATTTGGACATTCACAATGCCTAATTTTGAAGGTAATATTTATATAAATACACTCCCTCACTAGGCACTGTTGCACTTATAATCTAAAGGAGAAATTATTACCAGTTTTTTAAAATCTCAGTTAAAAACAATGGTTTAAGAGTTGACAGATTCATTGCTCTGTTTGTGAGAATGCAAAGTGGTACAGCCACTCTGGAAAACAGTATGGAGGGTCCTCAAAAAGTTAAAAATAGAACTACCCTGTGATCAAGCAATTGCACTACTAGGTATTAGTCCAAAGTATACAAAAAAATACAGATTCGAAGGGATACATGCACCCCGATATTTATAGCAGCATTATCAACAATAGCCAAACTATGAAGAGAGCCCAAATGTCCATCAACCGATAAATGGATATATATAATGGAATATTACTCAGCCATCAAAAATTGAAATCTTGCCATTTGCAACGACTTGAAGCTAGAGTATTATGTAAGTGAAATAAGTTATAAATCCCTTATGATCTCACTCACATGTGAAATTTAATAAAGGAAACAGGCAAACATATGGGAAGGGGTAAAAAAAAGGAGAGGGAAACAAGCCATAAGAGACATTTCTTAATGACAGAGAACAAACTGGGGGTTGATGGAGGGAGGTGGGTCAGGGGTGGGCTAGATGAGTGATGGGTGTTATGATGAGCACGGGGTGTTGTATGTAAGTGATGAATCACTGAATTGTACTCCAGAAACCAATATTGCACTGTATGTTAACTACCTAAAATTGAAATAAAAATTAATAAATGACAGTTCCATTGCTTTAATCTACACAAGTCATTAAAGAACCAATAATCTAATCACTTAGATTTAACCTAAGTATTTTTATGTTTTATAATGGTATTCAAGTCAGAATCTTTTGGTATACATTTTAAAATTGTGCCCCTCCCAGGGGCGCCTGGGTGGCACAGCGGTTAAGCGTGTGCCTTCGGCTCAAGGCGTGATCCCGGCGTTCTGCGATCGAGCCCCACGTCAGGCTCTTCCGCCATGAGCCTGCTTCTTCCTCTCCCACTCCCCCTGCTTGTGTTCCCTCCCTCGCTGGCTGTCTCTATCTCTGTCAAATAAATAAATAAAATCGTAAAAAAAAAAAAAAAAGCATTTAAAAAAATAAAAAATAAAAAAAAATAAAATTGTGCCCCTCCCAAATAGACATTCTCTTCTTGGGCCTGATTTTTGCAAGAAGGTTTAAGACCATGAAAATCTAGTTTTTTAGCTAGACTAGGTTAAGCCAGTCTTGATCAAAGATGAGTAAAAAAATGTGGCTCAGACTGGGTGGCTCAGTTTAGCGTCTGCCTTCGGCTCAGGCCATGATCCCAGGATCCTGGGATCGAGGGCTCCCTGCTTCTCCCTCTCCCTCTGCCCCTCCCCACCCAGCTGGTGCTCTCTCTCAAATAAATAAAATCTTTATAAAAAATGCATAAATTTGGCCAGTTATCTAAAGTCTAATCTATTCCAGAAGATCAACTACAAAGAGTTAAATAGCAAAAAAGGAAAAAAATCCACCATAAACAGGTTGACTAAGTAATTAGAACATGGAAAAGAACAATTTTTTAAATGAAGAAAAACAGGTTAAATCTTTAGGTGACATTTCTAGAGATAAGATTTAAGGGAATCAAATTTAATTAAGAATACAAGCAATCATCTAAGATTATTGGAAAGACCATGAAGAGTTGCCCTCAATATTCCTCATCTGGCACATTCCACCTGATTCTTTAGGGAAAGAATACTGTACACAGGCCCAATCTCAAGAACAAGCAATTGGTATAAGCTACCTATAAGCTTCTAGCTATAAGCTTCGGGGCTGAAAACTAATTGTGAAGAAAGAGTGGCTATAGAAAAGAATCACCGTCCAACAGAATTTTCTGTGAGGACAGACATGTTCTGTATTTGCACTAATATAGTAGTCAGCAGCCACTTAAGGTTATTGAGAACTTCATATGTGACTAGTGTGACAAAAGAATTAAAGTTAAATCTTTATTCAATTTTAATTAATCTAAAATTAAAGTCACATGTGGCTAATAGCAATGGTTTTGGACAGTGCAGAGTCCTAGAAAAATTGGTATGGAAATTAAAATGATACTGAAGAATACACTGATAAGTCAGAAAAAGTGAACTCTGAATGAAATTGGCTATTTCCTAAAGACCATATCCCTTGTTTCCTTTCCAATTCTACTACAGCTATTTCAATCGTTTATATTGTTATTTTGAAAGAGACAGTGCGAGTGAGCAGGGGGGAGGGGCAGAGGGAGAGAATCTCAAGCAGACTCCACGCTCAGAGCCAGACATGGCGCTTGACCTCACAACCCTGGGATCATGACCTGAGCCAAACTCAAGAGCCAGATGCTTAACCAACTGAGCCACCCAGGCACCCCCTATCTATGCAAAAGCTAAATGTTGTTCACCAGGATTCCATCCTCTTGCCATTCAACATGTGCTCCCTAGGAAATTCTTGTTTCGATTAACATCTATTATGCTAGATCTTCCGTTTCCAGGTCTAATAAATTCCAGACTTAATTATCCAAATGTTTACTTGACATCTCCATTTGAGGTCCCACAGGTAGTAGAACACATCCTCTCCCTAAACCCAAACAAACTAAAAGAACCTGGTCCTCCTGCAGAGTTCCACGGTTAGGAAATATATCCAGATGCTTAAGGCCACAATCCTAGGAGTCACCTTTGATTGATTTGAAAAAGTGAGTTAACTTTTTCAAATCAATTTCAAATCAATCATGAAGCCTTACTAATATGCCTTCCTAAGATTCCCTTAAATGCTTATTTTTTATTTTTTCCATCCCCACAACTACAATCCCAAAGTCATTGTTCTCTCTTACCTGGATTACTCTAACAGCCTCCTATATGGACGCTTGGCCTCTAGTTTTTATTCCCTTCACCCACTCTTCTCAAAGTAGCCAGAGTGTTTCTTTGAAATACATATCCAAGAATGTTAAGAGGAAATATAATCACATTGTGCATAGGACTAATATTTGTGACTTTCCCTGGTAACTTTTCTTCAGCCAATTAGACAGTTCTCACTGGGTAAGGTCTCCTTTACCCTTACGGATTTTGTTCTCATGAAACATTTAAAAACAATTTAAATAATGTTCTTTGTTAGCTGATATCCCAACTTTTTCTAGGAATCTTGTGCTGAATTTTCACCTTTAGTTACTAAGACATCCTAAATGGTAGAGCAGACTTTCTTACGAGAGCTTACAAAACAAAAAGTATTTTCTCAGGAAGGCTCAGAGAATGAGGGAATTACCTCTAATAATTCAATGTCTCCATAATATATTCATTATATATTCTAACAGAAAAACCAAAACAGAAAAAAAAAACACCCATACAGTTTGTGGTTTTAATAAATAGTAAACAATGTAAATAAGTTTACTGAAGTTAACTCTTGACCACATAAAATGGTTTGCTGCATTTTTTTGTGCACCTATTTTTGTATACCTATGGATGCCGTTTGCTGTTTTCCAGTTTTCCAGAGGATTAAATGGTAGTGAAGAGTCACTTCTCTCAGTTCCACATTTTGGTGGTTCGATGACACTGCAAAGATTGATTTCAAGTTCCAGTTTCAGTTACATGAAGCATCGGAAATTTTTTAAAAGATTCAACTGGAAACATTTATAAATACATTATTTATATTGAATACCTTAATACAGAGTGACTGATTTAAAAACGAAGATAATTTTTATGTGGTCAAAATAATCAACAATATAATTCAGGCGAAAAGTACATTTTCTGACTGCTGTTTTATACCGTCTGACCTTGAATCATAATTCAGAATAGCTAAGTATTCACCACAGCATAAGCCCTGTTAAACATCAGTGGAAGCCTGAGCTCTACTAGGAGAAAATTCAAAACTGTTAAATATTGTTTTCAGATACTATCATTTTTGCAGTGTTCTATCTTGTAACTGTGTTGTTCTATACCTTATAAACTCTGTACTGTGCAAATTATCATGTACCTAATTAAAAACAAGTTCTGACATGCAGGTTAAAATATAATCAAAGGACACTATTCATCTATTCATCATACAAAACATTTGTTACATTCTTATTTAGCAATTACAAGAAAACATGACGAACTCTGTTAAAAATGAGTTCTGAAGTGAGAAGTAAAACACTAAACAAGGAAAAATTATTAGTATACTTTTCTATTAAAGACAAATATTAAAACAAAAAAAGATTTGAGCCATACATAACATTCCCTTTACTAATTAATGGGCACCAGGTTTTAAGTGCTAGCTAGCTAGACAGATTTACTGAATAATAATTTCTACAAAATTATTTAAAGAAAATGGTATAGACAACTGAAGCAAATGTATTTGTATATATTAAGCCTGACTAGACCGGTGGAAGATTAAATTCTCCATATAAATAATATCAGAAATGATAAAAGGTAACTTAATAACATGAAATCTAATTAATAATGGTCATTGATAAAGCCCCTCTTAGATTTTCCAAGAGCATTTTTATTAGTACCTAGGACATATAAAATGCTTATAATGTCATTTAAATATCATTCAATTATTATTAGGATTGTTAGGATAGAGCTCTAATAATCTGCACAAAGACTGAATCCCACTTAGTATTATTGTGCAAATGAGGAAGAAAAAAATGCTCCTTCCTCAAGATTCTTTACTTCCATCTGTCAGAAATTTGACATAATATACTGATTGTTAGAACAAAGCACTTTACTGCCATCTGCTGAAAAACTCTCATAATATACAAATCTATGATGTGAATACGTCCCCCAACATGTAGCATTGCTGCACACTGCACAACCTGCAAAACCTGCACGTGACAGCCCTGCCCATACTACTCTTCAAGGTCCCGACACTAATAATATGGACATTCACCTTCCTATCAAACTTTAAAAGTCCCCAATCTAAAAAACCATAAAGTACTATCCAGCTCAAGTCCTGATCATTCACAAATATTTACATTCAAAACAGTTTATATCTAGAATGTGTATGTCAGCAGGATAGTTAACAAGGGTACAAAGTCTTTTTAAGGGTAATGATGACCCAAACTTCAGTTTTAAGAGTTAAAAAAATCTCCTAAAAAACATATTTATATTTTAACTTACATTTCAAAGTTAAAAATAAATTGCACAGGGGTGCCTGCTGGCTCAGTCAGTTAAGCATCCAAATCTTGATCTTGGTTTAGGTCAAGATCTGAGGTTGATAAGATCGTGCCCTAGGTCGGACTCTGCACTGGGGCATGGAGCAGGATTGAGATTCTTTCTCAATTCTTTCTCCCTCTGTCCCACCCCCACCCCACTAGCTCTCACACTCTCTCTCAAAAAACAAACAAACCCACAATCGTTTCTGTAGAATTAGTGTTATCAGGTTAAGAAGGCATTCTAGTCAATAACAAAGTACTGGTACCTATTTTACAAAACATCATCTTAATACTTTTTTTAATATAACAACACTCAAGATATCCTCTCATATACCAAATCAACATCACAATGCTTACATATTCAAATTCTCAGAGATGTGAAAATCAACCAAACATGGCCACATGTCTTCCAATTGCCCAAACTGGCTCTTAAAGGCTAAACTAACCAAAAGAATAGAGCAAGAGAAAAGTTTCAGCAAAGATATTTGGTATACTCTCTCTCTAGAAGTTGTTCTAAATTTTAGTTAAATTTGAAAAATTTCAGGAATTTATTCCCCTGCTTATTTATAAACTGTGCCTATTTGTTTCCATCTAATTTTAATCATGCAAGAGTAACCATATAACCTTTGTTTTCCAGAGGCAGTTCTGATATATGGCTGTTTGGACCAACATAATGACTGTTAGTGCTCCTTTCCATTTCAAAGTGTCCCATTTTATAGACTTTAACCACAACCCATTCTTGCTGATGAATAATTACAAATTTTGTGATCTGAAATTTGCACTTAATATGCATGGCCTAGCAATAACTGATATGAAAAGCAAAAGTTGTAATAAAAGTTATCACAGAAAGACTAAATAAACTGTGATGTATAACCATTTATCCATTTTAAATGACTCAGGCTTTACAATGAGAAAAAACAGAAATATGCAATTACATTTTTAGAACTCATTCAAATTTATTACCCACCTTTTAATATAAGAACAAATAAATGTCTAATGTGTACTTTCTCCTTCAAGAGTTTCTATCTTGTTTTCATGTGTATCCATCAAGTCCAGAAATTACTTAGCATCTCCCCCTTCTTCCAGTATGAAATAATCCTATGGGATTTAAGAAGTACTACACTACCACAAAAGGACTGTTTAACATTGCCACTGCTGTTTTGCTACTATATATTAACAAAAAGCAAAGTCTAGAGCAATGTTTTTCCAATGGAACATTCTATAACATTTTTTTTTTAAATTTATTGAGCCTTATGGAGTGACTAAACCTAAATTCTTCAAAAGAAAGGAAAATGTTTGGATATGCCAACTAGTCCCACTGTAGTTTCAGGAAAATTATTAACTCATAGTCACTGAACAATATCCCTTAATTTATTCAAAGTATTTAAATATTAAATATCTTGATTTCACAAGGATATCCCAATTAGAGTCCATTTTAGTTTCTTGTTAGAAGTAATGAAATTCATGGGCTCTTACAAGGTGGCAGCCATAAAAAGGACATATGTTTTGTAGGTGTTAAAAAAATTTTATAGTCCTCAGCTATGTATGGTTTGCCTGTAACATTACTTGTACATGTAAGAGTGTGATCCTTCTGCATTTCTGTTGTAGACTAACATAAATGAAGGTAGGGGAAACAAAATGTTTCCAAAACCAAATCTATTTTCATTTTTAGGAAACAAAAACTTTTTTTCTCAAAAAAAAAATTTAGGTTACTGCCTTGAAAGTTCAAGTTCCATCATTTTTATATATACACACACGTGGATATGGTATTTTTAAAAAAACCACACATACACATAGGTATATAGAGCTGTAATAAACAAATTCCTTTTATAAACAAAATTTTAACTGAAAAGCCACAGTAGATGGAAAAAAAGAAGAAAGGATATTACTTGGTAAAATCCAGTGACATCTACAATAGTTTTACAGCACATTTAAGCATTCTAGGGTTTTATATCTTCACCTGCCTTCCATTTCTTACTTGCTCCTTAAAAAATTGACAATTATGAATATAGATTCGACCTCAAACTTAGTCCTGATTGTGCCAGAAAAAGCAAAACACTCTAAATTTCTATTTCAATAGAGCTTCAATTCAAAAATGGTTTTATTTAAAACACAATGCCCATCTAAATGGGGGGGGGGAAGAAAACCAAGCAGCAATACTTAATTATACATAATATTCATTATATGGTAAGTGGTTTTTAGGATGATATCTAGAATGCACTTGCTCTGTCTCCTCAATAATTAAAATGACTCAGAATGACACCACCAAAAGTAAGATTACTCTCTGAGGGGCACACACTTACTGCTAGCCTTCAAAGCAGTAAAGCAAAAGAAAACATATCAAATAGCACATGCACATCTTACAGAACTTCCACTGAATTATCAATGGCTTCTATACAATGTGCCTCTTTTCCATAATTGTATTAACAGCTACCAAGAAAGGAAAGATGAGATTAAAATCAATGGTACTGAACTGAATTGTTTGAAGCCAGTGCCCCACATGTGGGGAAAGTGCATTTAGTTCAGCAGCAATATAGCACAGTGTGAAGATATTGTGCTTAGACGCAGATATTCCAGAACTGAAAGATGCACAAGGCAAGTCAAGATATAAAACCATAGTACACTGTTAAATAACCTTGAAACATACATATATTGCAGTGTTCAAAGAAAAACATTCATTTCATTGTACAAGGCTAGGGAGAAATCCTTAAAGTTACCTATTGTAGTTTATGATATAATAAATACATATCTATATAGCATTGTATATACATATATAGAATGTGTGTGTTTATGTGTATATCTTTTTTTTTTTTTTTGCCAAATTATTTTTAGTTTTTGTCATTCTGCAACTTTCAGGAGTGAAAACTCTTCCATACTACAAGTTTCTGTTCCCCCAAACTTAAGAAAAGGTATTTATACTAGAAAAGGTCTCAATACCCTCCCCCCAACCTAAAGACTCACTTCAGATATTTTGCTTTACAATTGATCAGAGAAACACAATTAAAAGAATTCTAGACTTTCTGACTGTATCTTTTCACTTGCCAGTTGTTTCAACAAGCAAATATCTTTTAATATTTAAACCAGCTGATGCAAATTCTTTAGCAGAGTATGATATAAAGTAGACTTCACTGATTAAAACAGAGCAAATCAAACCCCCCCCAAAAAAATCCAGTGATTTACTCTGACTGTAAACAATATATAAAATTTAAATCTCAAATTTCAAAATAAGTTAAAGAAAAATTCTACCTTTAGGGCCTATAATACTACAATGATCTGACAATTGGTAAGGGGAAAATGTATATAAAAAGTTGCAACAAAATTGTCCATTATTTTTGCTAAGAGAAAGTATATCTAACTATACTGCCTCCGGCCCTTAAATTTAATAACTTCATAATTTGTTGGCAAATGTTTTTAGCAAACTGGCATATCATATTACACAACAGAAAAACATCCATCAAGTTCAGCAAAGAAAACTTATATAAGCCTTTTGTACAGAATTAAAAAAAAATCTAAATGGCTATGATTCCTCTATTAGCAGAAACACATAATGCAGTCTTTATAAATCTGCCAAATATATCAATATCTACATAAATAGATACAGATATAGATATGAAACATTAATGGCAGTCTATTTTTGAACAGTGTGTGGGACCAGCAGATTTGTATCAGACCATGGCACGATACGGACCCTGCATCTTTAGGAACTGAATGATAAAAGAAGGACCCCCAGCAACAATCTGAGGCGGAAGGTGACTGAGTGGACAGTTCTCAATACTCATGATTGAAAGCTTGCTGCAAAGAGCCAGCTCAAAGGGAAGGCTATGTAGATTGGGGTTGTCATTCAAATACAGTTCTTCTAGGTTCTCCAGTGTACCTGTTTAAGAAAAAAAAAAAAATCAAATCAATTACTATTTTTTTAAAAAATTAGTTACTATTTTAGAAGTTCAATTGGGCATGATGCTATCCTTGGCATCATATATACTGAATACACCTTTCTTCTTACTCTCTTCTCCTAGTTTTAAAACTCTACAACCATGGATCTTCAACCTTACTGCATAAGTGGGGCTGATCTAAAGACTAAAGAACGCTGATGTCCACGTCATGCTCCATACCAATTAAATTGGAATTTCTTCCTTTATGGTCAGTTTTCAAGTTTGGAAAGTATTTTTTTAAATGCACATGCTACATCTCCAAAGATTCTGTTTGGAACAGCTTGGCATTGGTATGTATTCTTTTTGAAACTCCAGAGGTAAGTTTATTGTAAATCTGTGCCTATAATCTTTTTATTGTTATAAACAATGTGATTATCTCTTTTATTAAATAAATTTTTCATGTGGAAAGGTTTTTGTTACTTGATATTAAGTATTTCACTAAGAGAGTTATCACATATTTGGCAATAAGCCAAAAATCAACTTATGTAATAATCTTAAAAAGAATAATCTAAAACTGTCTCAGGATATTCACACTTTCTAGGCAAATGTCTCCTGCAATCACATGAGGCCAGATGAATAAACATACTGGAAATGAAGATGCCTCCCATGTTTTGTAATTTTTGAACTTCAAAATTTAATATTTGATATTGGTATGCAGAAGACTAATGAAAATAATGGCTACTAGGTAATCGATTTTTACATTTAAGATTTTAACTATGAGAAGAAGTTACTATTATTATCCTTACTTTACACAAGTACAAAACTTGAAGCTTAGGGAGTTTCCATACCTTATCCAAAGCCATAAAGCCAATAAGCAACATGGCCAGATTTTGAATTATCTATTTTACCCCAAAACCATTTTTTAAAATTAAAGTATAATTTATATTGTAACTCCAAACCCATTCTTAACCACTAATCTAAAGGGCTTCTGAAACAGCATGGTATAGATGGAAGAACATAATACATGGAATTACTAATTTAGAACTACAGTGTGATCTCAATTGATCAATTCTCTTTGTACAATGGGGTTACAACTTGTACTGCCTAAAATTCAAGGTAATCATGTTGATTATATGAAATAACAGGTATGAAAATAATTAGAAAATTTCAAAGTACTGTCAAATATTAATTTAATCAAATATTAAAATTAATCCTAAAACCTCTGAAGAAATGTTCTTTGGGCATAAGACATTACTAGTTTAATTCAAGCTTGTGTAGTTTTTAAATGGAAGAAATATAAAATAACTCTGCTAAAATAAGGTTAAATGTATTGGAAATAGAAGTAGGCTAAAATATTCTCAAATGCAGTATTAACTCTCTAACACCCCAAGAGGAAACCTAACCAAAACCAACCATCCAACCAGCAACTACTTGGTGCTCTACTTAAAAAAAAAAAAAAAAAAAAAAAAAAGAGAACGCACGAGAGACTCCTGACTCTGAGGTAACATCAGGTGAAAAAAACAGATTTGTCCTCTTTATCTGAAATACTGCTTGAATAAACAAGGGCAAATTAGTACAGAGTCAAGCATCCAAATGGTTCATACCAATTTCTTCAGGAAGATGAGTGAGTAGGTTTTCTCCAAGGCCTAGATGTGTGAGATTGGTAAGGTGACCAATGCCTCTGGGAAGGGTGGTCAACTGGTTGTTTGTCAAGACTAATTTCTAAAAGATTAACAAAATAAAAGATAGTTACACATATATTTCCTACTACTGATACACGTTTAAAATAATACATCTACTAAATTAATAAGATAAATAGGTAAATCAGATTAGGTAAGAATCACTCAATAAATTTTACTTTCAAAGTATATCATTTGTTAGCAAGTGAAAAGCAGAAAGGTTACATAAACATAAAACTCAGCCCTGATGCTATAATAAAAAATCTCTAATTAAAGAATTAGATCAAATTCTTAAGAAAAATGTGCAGTTTGGAATGTACCCCCAAAACTTCAGTCATACAACTATAAAATCACCAGGATAATGTTTTACCTGTAAATCCTTAAGATAAGCAATTTCATTTGGCAAGGATTCCAATTTGTTCTCCTCTAGATCCAATTCCCTTAACTTCCTAAGGTTTCCAAGACCATGGGGAAGCTTCTTTAGAAGATTGTTTGATAATATTAGAACCTAAGAGAAATTATTGATAGTGTTTGGTAACTCATGAAATGGAATTATATACCACCATTGTGTGGCTTAAAATTTATTAAACTGCTAATTTTCTAAAGGGTGAATACTAAGAGTAATGCTCACTCACATAACATAAAACATTTAACTTAATATTCTTTAAAAAATCACCATAGTTATTGGAAATAAAAGAGATTTAAGTCAAAACTAATGAAAGCAAAAGTTTAATTTTACCCATATTACAAAAAAATGTAAAATTAACTACTTGCACTAAAAATCTCATAGTTAATGGTATTTTGATACTGAGTGGTTACAAATGTGTATCTGATAGGAAACCACTTATTTATTCAAAACCCCTTAC
Organism: Ailuropoda melanoleuca; assembly: GCF_002007445.2. Lineage (NCBI taxonomy): Eukaryota > Metazoa > Chordata > Mammalia > Carnivora > Ursidae > Ailuropoda > Ailuropoda melanoleuca. Next base: position 110,835,172 of record NC_048223.1, on the reverse strand, counting down.
AAACTGTCATTTCTAGGGAGGCAATAACTTCTAAACTGCCTATTTCAATACACTACAGTTATTACTTATGGTATATTTATTACAATGCAAGCCATCCTCTAATATACCGAAGAGGGTAAAAAGTAGTTGAGAAAGATAGTCCCTGTTCTCAGAGAAATTACAGTGGTGGTGGCGGCAGCAGCAGCGGCGGCGGTGGGGAGCATAGGGAGACAATACTGGGTATGGGGATGGTGCAAAGAGCACTGAATGGAAAAGACCTACATAAGGTTCTGGTTAATGCTTTATGCCCACTTTTTTCCCACAAAGTTATACCACCTACAGTAAAATAAATATATGTAATAAGACCAAAAAAACAATAGTTGTTATTTACTGAGTTTACTACTTGCAAGGCACTAAATGCATTGTGTGCATTATCACATTTAATCCTAACTCCAACCTTCTGAGGAAAATACTATCATCTTCATTTCACAGCTGAGGAAACTGAAGCTTGGTCAAGTTAAATCTATAAATACAGATAAAAGTGGAACTGTACCCAGATCTTGCTTCAAAATTCATGCTTTTAACCATTCCATCATATTATTTTACCTTACTAAATGAAATAATTTAAAAAAAAGAAATTAAATTTTTTAAAACATGGAATATATATATATTTACTATTAGTAAGCCTTCTCATCAAAAGGATGAAAATTCTAGGGACTCAGAAGCAGGAGAATTCATCCTTGACTAAGGAGGGGACAATAAGACAGATCTTTAATTATGGAAAATATTTTTTTTTGTAAAGATTTCATTTATTTATTTGACAGAGACAGCCAACCAGCGAGAGAGGGAACACAAGCAGGGGGAGTGGGAGAGGAAGAAGCAGGCTCCTAGTGGAGAAGCCTGATGTGGGGCTCAATCCCAGAACGCTGGAATCACGCCCTGAGCCGAAGGCAGGCGCTTAACGACTGTGCCACCCAGGCACCCCGGAAAATAATTTTAAAAAGAAAAAAAAGGGATGTGAAGAGGGCACTCTAGATACTGAGAATAATAAGACTAAATGTACAGGGGCGCCTGGGTGGCTCAGTCGGTTGAGCATCTTTTTGGCTCAGGTCATGATCCCGGGGTCCTGGGATTGAGCCCTGCATCTGGCTCCCTGCTCAGCGGGAAGCCTCATTCTCCCTCTCCCTCAGCCTACTGCTCCCTTTGCTTGTGCTCCCTTCTCCCTCTGTCAAATAAATAAATCTTAAAACAAAAGAGTAAATGTATACAGAGCTAGAACCATGCACAAATTTCCAACAAAGAAAATAATCTAATTATTAGTTAAATAAGAGAGTACATGGGTAATTAGGATGTAAAAGTGGGCCAGAATCGTAGGAAAGGTTCTCAATGCCAGTCTGAGGACTCCATAATCATTTTGGTAAACATCAGTGAAGGATTCTTAAATAGAGTTAAGGGAAAAACTATGTCCTAAAAGATGCTAAATTTTAGAGCCCTTTCTTTCAAAGACACTTTATAGCACTCAAACCTACCAACTTTTAGTGGGCAAGAGTAATTCAGAAGCACTGAGCCCAGATTAAGTTAATACCTCATCATCCTAATACGGTTATATGTTTAAGAGAGCTTTAACATTTCTAATTATGATCGCCCCCCAACAGAAATTGCTTATTTTAACTGGAAACTTTATAAGCAAGATAACTGCAGAAGGGTCTAAGGAGTTCTAAATAAATGCTCTTTTGTACTCACCTCAAGAGAAACAAGACCAGACACATCCTCAGGAATCTTTGTGAGCTGATTAGTGGCTAAATTCAATTCTACCATACTGGTCCAAGTTCCAAAATCCAAGGGAAGTGATGTCAACTGATTGTCCTGGAAAAGACAAAAAGAAGTAACCACAGTAGAACCACAAAAACAAAGCTCCATACACACACACACACACACACACACACACACACACACACGTACATACACACACCTCCCTGTGGAAAGAAAATTTTTACTTTGAAAATCCATTAAGAGACGGCAAAAATAAATTTCTAATTGAATAATAAAAACAGATGATAAATAGTGTGATCCAAATTTTGTTTAAAAATTAGATATAGCTACATGCAGAAAAAAATTATGAAATATATGCCAGTGATTCGCTATTTTTCCTCCTGCTACTTCAAATCTACATATAAAATAATTTTCATCAATAACAACTCTTACCACACTGTATTTGTTGGGGCTATTTTTATCAAGAGAGGACCATCAGTACCCCTGATGTATGCCAGTGTGTTAACTGTGATGCTACCTCTCAAGTGGTAGGGTTATTTTAAATTTTCTGCAACATACATGGATTACTTCTCTCATTTTACACAAAATCATCAGTAAGAGAAATTCTAAGTAGCAAACATCCATTTCTTTTATCATAAAATTTACATTTATTACCTATTCATTATATATATATACTTTTTTTAAAGATTTTATTTATTTATTTGACACAGAGACAGCCAGTAAGAGAGAGACAAGCAGGGGGAGTGGGAGAGGAAGAAGCAGGCTCCCAGCAGAGGAGCCTGATGTGGGGCTTGATCCCAGAACTCGCTGGGATCACGCCCTGAGCCGAAGGCAGACGCTTAACGACTGAGCCACCCAGGAATTTCATTTAAAAAAAATTACTACTGGTGCTTATGAGGAGGAAAATATCAGCTTTCATTTTGACTTTTTTCAAAAAAATTTTTATTAAACATCTGTCATGCTATTGCAGAAAAATTAAGGCAAAGCTCTAGGCAAACTTTTCTTATTTCACTGAAAACAAGCCTTTCCATGCTAACGTTACAGAAACATCCTATCCATAAAAATGCACCACCAAATGCAAAAACTAATGAACACCTGGACTGCTGTGTTCTAAGCCTCTTATTATAAGCAGAACATTCAGAATTAATATCATTACCACCGCTATAACAATAAGTACATGAAAAGATGCTCAACATCACTAATCATCAGGGAAATGAATATCAAAACCACAATGAGATACCACCTCACATCTGTCAGAATGGCTGTTATCAAAAAGACAAGAAATAACAAGTGCTGGTAAAGATATTTAAAAAGGGTGGGGGGGGCGCCTGGGTGGCACAGCGGTTAAGCGTCTGCCTTCGGCTCAGGGCGTGATCCCAGCGTTGTGGGATCGAGCCCCACATCAGGCTCCTCCACTAGGAGCCTGCTTCTTCCTCTCCCACTCCCCCTGCTTGTGTTCCCTCTCTCGCTGGCTGTCTCTATCTCTGTCGAATAAATAAACAAAAATCTAAAAAAAAAAAAAAAAAAAAAAAAAAAAAAAAAAAGGGTGGGGGAGCTTTGTGCACTGTTGGTGGGAATGCCAATGGGTGCAGCCACTATAGTAAACAGTATGGAAGTTCCTCAAAATATTAAAAATAGAACTACCATACAATTCAGCAATCCCACTTCTTGGTGTTTATGTGAAGAAAATGAAAACATGAACTCAAAAACATATATGCACCCCCATGTTCATTGCAGCATTATTTAAAATAGCCAAGATATGGAAGCAACCTAAGCGTTCACAGATAAATGAAGAGATAAAGAAATTGCAGTACACACACAGCAACAGTATTCAGCCATAAAAAAGAATGAAATCTTGTTTGTGACTACTTGAGAGCAGTATGCTCAGTGAAATAAGTCAAATGGAGAAAGACAAATGCCATATGATCTCACTTATATATGGAATCAAAACAAAACACCAAGCTCAAAGATAAAAAAAAAAAAAAAAGAAAAGATTGATGGTTGCCAGAGGTAAAGGTTAGGAGGTGGCAAACTGGGTAAAGGGAGTCAAAAGGTATAAACTTCCTGCTTATTAAATAAGTCATGGGGATGTAAGATACAGCAATTATAGTTAATGATACTGTATTACATATCTGAAAGTCGTTAGGAGAGTAAATCTTAAGAAGTTCTCATCACAAGAAAAAATATTGTGTAACTATGTATGGTGATGAACATTACTAGACTTAGTGTGGTGATCATTTCCCAATATATGAATATTGAATCATTATGTTGTACAACTGAAACTAATACAATCTTATGTCAACTATTCCTCAATAAAAAAGATCATCCATAAAATTATGATATTCAAAGATAAACATTTTTAAAAATTCTGGCTATAAGTATACATATAAATCTATAGATAGTTAATATATAATTAAGCACATTAAGAACAGTTAAAAACTGTGTGGAAGGACAGTCTTGCAAGCTTTAACTTTTTTCTACTTCATAAATTGAGAATGTTTCAACTGGTATTAATATTCTTCTAAACTTGAGTATTATTTTTAATGACTTCACAGTATTCCATTGAAGATACACTACTTTTAAAAAATGAAATCTTTATTAGGTTGGTACCAATTAAATAGAAAGTTCTACAATAAATATCCCTACAACTATGCTTTCATGGACATTCATGATTATTTCTTTAGGATAAAGTGCTAAGAGTATGCACGGTTCTAAGATATTTGTTATCTAATACAAATTGCCCTGAAATATCATTATCAGTTTAGACCCCATCAGCAAGTAACAAGTAACTGTTTTCCAGACTAATAGAGAAAACACAAATGCTAGTGTTAAGTTCTAATAATAGTAGCTTTTCTCCCCCTCAAAACAAACAGAGGCTTACCTTCATATTCAGCTTACTTAATACTTTTGCTCTGGAGAAAATTCCAAATGGGATTTTATTGATTCGATTGTGTTCCATGTTGAGGGAATAGATGGTGGAAAACTGAGATGGACCACCTACTGGATATAACTGGAAGCAATTTCTAGCTAAGGTCAAACTGTTCAGTTTCACAAGACTTGATAACAGACTCTGTAAACAAATAAACATAGGAATTAGAACTGTAACAAGATTACTCCACAGAATATAGAGCAGCAGTCACAAAGGCCTTAAAGGGCCTTCAGGTAAGAAGTGACAGACTGGTTGGGCCAGCTCTGCGATGCCTCATAGAGAGGGACAGTCACTACTCAGCTCTAGCTAACTGTTTTTTTATAGGAATGTAGAGCCAATAGAGTTAGATTTACAGATTTTACAAGAAACAGAATACGCATACTTATATAAAATCTAATTTTTATTCCTTGGCTTTAGCTTATTTAGAACACTCTATAAATAAGGGGCACCTGGCTCAGTCTTGATTTTGTGTCCAACTCTTGATTTTGGCTCAGGTCATGATTTCGGGATCATGAGAGACGGAGCCACGTTGGCTGTGGAGCCTGGTTGGGCTTCTGTCTCTCCCTATGTCCCTGCCCACACTCCCTCTCTCTCAGGCACACTCACTCTAAAAAACAAAACAAAACACCAAAAAATCACTCTATAAAGAAAAGTATATCGTAAGAGGTATCTCATGAGTGGCCAGTTTGAGAACCTTAGAGAGTGGAATCTTTGGCATCACACGGTCCTGAGTCTGAGTCCTGGCTCTGCCACTTGCTATGTGACCAATCCTATTCAGGTCCGAGTTAATTATCCTCTAAATTATTATTAAGATTAACACCATACCTGACTAAGAGTAAGCTGTTATTCAGTAATTTAATGGCTCCTTTAAAGAATATTAAATTCAGAAGATGACAACACTTCCTGATATTATATAATATTGTTTTTCCATATGGTAAAATTGTAGAGGGAAATACGCATCTATCAAACAAGTATTTACTGCACATAATAGCCCCATATCCCCTTATTTCAGCCTCCCACGACATTACCACAGTGCTAGGCGTTTAGGCATTATAAAAGAAATTCTGCCATTAAAATGACTAAACCCTATTTAGAGAAATGAAGCACACCGATGGGAAAAAGAAAACAATACAAAACTGTATATAATCAATAATAAATTATATGTAATATGCTCTGGCTATTCAAAGTCTGGTTGAAGGAAGAGCAACATTAGCTTGTTAGAAACGTAGACTTTTAGGTCCTACTCCTACAGAATCGATATGAATCTTAAGATTCCCAAGTGATTTGTATGCTCATTAATGTTTGAGAAATACTGATAAAGACTATAAAATAATTCTGAGCCCTGGCTCTATCTTTCAGTGGCTTGTGACTTTGGGCAAATTATTTCTCCAAACCTTATTTTATTCATTTGTAAAATGATGATGCCTTATTTTGTAAACTATAGTGAAGACATTTTAAAGAGATAAAATACGTAAATAGCTTTTGGATTGAAGTAAAGGCCCAAGCAGGGAGAAAACAAGCTGTGTGAGGTATGTATGTGTGTATATTTGAAATAATGTTCAAATATCAGCTGTATACCAGGAGGAAACTGAAGACTTAGTACTTGAGGTGTCAGCTGATTTGTAAGACCAGCTGAAAGAATGAAATAACTATGTAATTGAAGGTATAATTATATGGTGAACTGAAACTTGTTCTTTATGCTGAACGTTAAGAAGCTTTCAACATTTGTCTACTGATGTACACAGATAAAAGGAAGAACTCAGGTAAGAGTGGTGAGAACACTTTGCATGGCAGTCAATTCAGGAAAAATGCCTACATCCTACTTTACTGAAAGTACATGAAGTTTTGAGTCTCATGGCAAAAATGTTACTTTTATTATTCTTACAGCTGACTAACTTTACTGACGTTCTTCTTTGAAAAAACCTGAAGATACCTGAAAAGGGGCAACAAGAAGGCAACTCTCCAACCTTTCATTCTTAGAGCATATAATGAAGCTATGCAGTTGCTTATCGACACCTTAAAAGTCAGATATATCTGGATCCCCATCTTAGGTCTTCCACTTACCAGTTACGTGACCTCTGGTGAATTAGACAATCAATATATTTCTCAGAATACCTCCCAGAAAAATATTTAAGGCACAAATTTGGCCAAAAATGTTACCTCTCTTAAGCCTTATTACCCTTCCTATTGGATAATATCCTAATAATTAGTATAATTGTAGTGAAGATTTAAATGGGATAATCCATGTAGAGTCCCTAGCCTTAGATCTTGAGCATATGTGCTTGAATTTATTAAATTCCTTTTCCTTATGTGTTTGTCTAACATTAAAACTAGTCCAATTTCAGATAGTCATCAAATGGAAAAGCATATAGTCATTTTGCCAGCTGATTTCAGCAGTAACCCCAACTGAAAACCACTTTCCTGACTGTGCATATCTAACTCAGCTTCAATGTCTAGTAAGTGCTNTAGTAAGTGCTTCAATGTCTAGTAAGTGCTGTCTAGTATGTGCTTGAATTTATTAAATTCCTTTTCCTTATGTGTTTGTCTAACATTAAAACTAGTCCAATTTCAGATAGTCATCAAATGGAAAAGCATATTCATTTTGCCAGCTGATTTCAGCAGTAACCCCAACTGAAAACCACTTTCCTGACTGTGCATATCTAACTCAGCTTCAATGTCTAGTAAGTGCTGTCTACTGGATTTTACTGTTTTCCTTATTGTGCTTATTATAAATGCAGATAATTACATATTTGCATTAGGAATATGCTGCTTCCAAAGCACACAGACTTCTTTTAAATAAGACTTAATCCTTCCCCAGATTTGGACAGGGCCAATCAAGGGCTTCCACCATAGCTTCTCTATCTGAAAATAGGCCAAGTTAAATACATGCACACATACATACATATACACATACACTGCTTCCACAGCCAGATTAATGAGAGCGGTCTTCTTTGTTTTCTTTTATCGAAAATAAATCTTGACTAATTCCGGTCACAAAATATTATATGTGAAACTAATTAGCACAATGTCTGCATCCTAAGAGGTACCCAATAATTATTAGTTTCCCTTCACTGATAATGAGAGTGGATATAAAAAATAAGTTTTAAATTTTCTCACTTCTTAAAATTTAATATACACCCAGTCTTTATATTCAGCTTTACTGACACTGTAAAAGCAGTCAATTTTACTTAAACTCACAAATCACATCCTAAAGTAATCCCAACAAGGTCTAATTATTGTGCTAATTTCTTTTAGAAAAGGAGATGACATTAAACAATAGAATCCCACCCATTTTTGCCATTCTAAATTACCACTAACAAACAAAGACAAAAATCCAGACAGTCTAGTTGTCAGGGCTATCTCTATAATCTGCAGATTCTATTCCTTATCCCATTTAAACTGCAGGTGAGATACTGTCATAGCAGTTTTAGTGAACTGTTCCATCCTAGAAACTACAATCCTGAAAAACTGATTTTTGTACTCTGATCAAAAGGTTTTCTAAAAACTCAAACACCCAGAATAACAGAAGCAAAATTAAAAGGTACTTTTTTCTGCATCCCTTAGAAACAAATCAATACATTTATTTTATAAACAATTGCTACAAGCCTATAGCTTCGTATACTCAAGTTGTTCTTTATAAAGCATAGTATAGATCTAAAAACATTTGCCCAAAGCACCCTTATTTTTAATTCAAATACACACACACACACACAGAAAAACTAGAAATAAAGGGCCACTTATAGAAAACATTAATTATTAGAAAAAAAGACTTTTTGCAAAGTTCAATCAATAAATCCACAATTCCATTCTTTTATTTGTTAGAATACTACAATAAGACATAAAGCTTGAATAACTATAAGCAAACACACAAGTTGTGGGTATGCTAAAATAATAATATGTAGCGAAAGAATAAAAGAGTACTACATTCTGCCCAATTAATCTCTAAGCAAAATAAGTGAAAATATTTTTTCATAGAACAAAACCCAAATTAAAAATAATGTGTTATGAAATAACAAATTTGTGACTGGTATATGCTAAATAGGCTTTAATATTATTGTATAAGGAGGGTAATAATTTGGGTCATGGAAGTGTTACAGCTAATATTAACATGATTAATAAATAGTATGTTCTATGTAGCTCATTTTTTTCCTCGATCATCTTTCTGTATCACTTTTTTAAGTAATTGAACTGGGTGGGATAATTGAGCTTTAAAACCAACCATACAACTTTTCCTTAATAGCTGTTATTGTCAGTTCCAAAATGATGTGAAAAAGATTTACGTGATGCTTACATGGGAATGTAGCACACTGATTTCTCACCCTGGTTTCTCCCTTCTATATATAAAAAAAAGAAAAAATTAGTATGTTCCTATAATAATGCCTATTCTTTCTTCTTTGGAGTATTTATCTTAGTGTCGGCTAAATGTTCATAGCATACTCATTATTTTTTTTTTATTAGTATTATGTTATGTTATGCTAGCATACTCATTATTTAAACAATCCCGATAATCAAATTATTCACCCAGCTGTAAAGATTTACCACCTCTCACCTCTGGTAGAGCAGAAATGTTATTGTTTTCTAAATTTAGCTCTTCGAGGGCACTGCATTTTGCCAGTGATCTGGGTATTGCTGACAGTCTGTTGTATCTCAAACCAAGACGACTTAAACTGGACAGGTTTCCTGTGAATACCAAAAAAAAGGAATTTTTAAAATCTGATAAACATGTTAATTTCTTTTCTGACTTCAAATTACAACTGCTGGTAACACATTTTTAGATGGGCCAGGTTTAAATGTCAAATGTAATGTAGCCAGCCTCTAGTTTTAAATTAAACATATTATCAGCGTTAAAAATTACAGAAGTAGATGCCTGTGTCACACTTAACTTTTTGGAGACAAATATTTTAATGTCTTCAACTTTCACCATCTTTCTGAAGTGTGCCCATTTCTTTCTTTTTGCTTTGACCATTTTCCAGAAAGTTGCTGAATAACTTTCTTTCTTAGATTAACACCACTACAATACTTACAGAAAACATTTATTAGCTTATAGCGCAAATTAAGCCTTGAAACCCTAGGAGGGCCGTCACTATGCCTCATAATACTATCTAGTTATCATTCATCTGCATCTTTCCCTCTTGCTGAAGAAATCAGTGATTAAAATTACAAGAAATCACTAAATAGAGCTAAATTTTACTCTTTACCTCTTTAAGACAAAAATTCATCATTGATAATGAAAATATTCTGATACTTAAATACAGTAAGTATAGCCAACTATAATGCAGAAAAACTCAGCAAACATTTCAATTCCTGTAGGAACTGTAACTGGAACTATTCCAGAGGTATGCTATTCTCATTTACATTACTTTCTTATAATAGTGTCTGGAAACTAGGCCAAGAATTTCTGGTTCTGTTTCAGTAAGATTCCAATAGGCAGAAAACTGAATTCAAAAGCAACAATAAAAACTATCACTTAGCAAAGACAAGTTAATTTTGTGTTTAAAATGCTTTCTAGGCGCGCCTGGGTGGCTCAGTTGTTAAGCGTCTGCCTTCGGCTCAGGGCGTGATCCCAGAGTCCTGGGATCAAGCCCCATATCAGGCTCCTCCGCTGGAAGCCTGCTTTTTCCTCTCCCACTCCCCCGCTTGTGTTCCCTCTCTCGCTGGCTGTCTCTGTCAAATAAATAAATAAAATCTTAAAAAAAAAATTAAAAAATAAATAAATAAAATGCTTTTCTAAATTAACGAAGGATGCTTCACTGAATCTCTCCAATGACATTCTGGGAAGGTGTGTCAATTTGGGGGGGGGGGGGGGGAACAAGCTGAGGACTGGATGACTTTCCAACGCCCCAAAGAATTTACAGATTAGAAATAAGGGCAAGAATACTGTTATCACTGTACTATGACATTGAATACGATACAAATGTTTCTTAAAAGTTGGGTTTGCAGAAAATAAAATTATCTGCTTTGTGATGAAATGTTAATTACAGTCATATTTGCAGTGGCAAAAAAACGGGTACAACCTATTTATTCAAGAATATATGAAGAAGGGGCGCCTGGGTGGCACAGCGGTTAAGCGTCTGCCTTCGGCTCAGGGCATGATCCTGGGGTTATGGGATCGAGCCCCGCATAAGGCTCCTCCGCTATGAGCCTGCTTCTTCCTCTCTCACTCCCCCTGCTTGTGTTCCCTCTCTCACTGGCTGTCTCTATCTCTGTCGAATAAATTAAAAAAAAAAAAAGAATATATGAAGAATTATTTAAACTGGAGACACCATAGTGTCACAGAGAATTTTATGTTATCTATGTGACTCGGGGCAAGTTACTTAACTGAGTCTATTTCCGCATCCATAAAGCGGGGATAACACCAAATACTTGACAGGATTGCTCTAAGGGTTAAATACAATGTGTGTAAGATATGTAGCACAATAACTAATACATATGTTCAAAATATGATTTTATTCTATCGTATATGCCTGTATTCTACTATATTCTATACCTATAAAAATTATGTTACAAAAAATTTTAAGATGGGAAAGACTTTATGATGTTACGTGAAAAAGATAAGAAAAATTATGCACTTTGTATGATCTCAACAATGTAAAAAAAACAAGTTGAAAAGAATGGAAAGAAAACATCAAAACTAACAGTTATCTCTGCATGGTAGAATAATGGAAGATTAATTTTTTCTATGAACTTGCATTTTCCTCATTTTCTATAGCTTTTGTCATTTAAAAAAATTTTGATAAAGTCTGCAATGCTAAAGTCATTTTAATTTTAAAAACTGCAATATCTTTATACCATTCTTTTTTTGAATGAATATTTTACATCATGGAGACATTTTTATACTAGTGTAGAGGTAAGACATTGGACACTTTACATTGTGAGGCTCATCTTCTCCATAAAGTGTAGATATGAGCTCAATTATGGAAAAACAAAGCATGGTGGTTTGAATTCTTAAATAGGCACCCTGATTAAAAAAAAAGAGAGAGAGATGAAAAAACACCTAAGCAGCGGCAATAAGAGCCATCTGAGAGTAAATAAGCAAGGACTTCAGTATGAGATAATGTGAAGAGACTTATCAAAGCTACCACCTAGTTAATGGCAAAACTAGAATCAAACTCAGCTGGCTCCTTCTAACAATCATTCTTCAAGATATTCACTGACCACACTCCACAGTTAGTTTGCCGCCTCTTGACACAGAAGCGTATGTTCATTCTTATTCCCATGCTGTTTGTCTATACCGTTGTGCTCATGGAAAGCATTTTTATTACATATTGAGTCCAACACACTTGTTCATGAAGCTTTCCCTGGCCATTCTACCAAGACCTCACTGATCTCCCTGTAAATTGGGACTACGACTACATATTGTTTTCACTGTAAGATGGCATTTAATTATACTTGTTTTTATGTGCTGTCAGTCATTTCATGGGTTAGTTACCTCCACCCAACAGACTGAAAACCCTTTAAGTACGAAACCTTATATATTTCTATCTCCCCAAAGAATAAGTTTCAGTGCTAAGCCCACAGCAGGCATTCATTCATATTTTCCTAATTAACTGCAGAAGATAAAGCATTTTACTATTTGTCCTCCTCTCCATTAGGAACAAAATGTAAAATCTTAAAACTACGTAAGATGCTTTTCTTTGACCCATTTTCATTTTAAAATAGAGAGGGAGGGAAGAAATCAGTATTTTATCCTTTGCCTATCCCATGCCCACTGTAGCTACAACAAGGCCGGTAACAGTGGAAATTTTCCTACAAGCAGTGATAATGTCTGATTTTAAAGAACTTCAAAAATCTTATGGTAAAATTTTAATTTGCTGTATGAAGTTGAAGACAGAAAAGGCAGCTGACCTTGGGGGGGGGGGAATGGAAGACAGACCATTCCTTTCTCTCCTTCATACCATACTGCTTTCCCTATGGAAGAAGTGTAATAAAATGGCTGAAGCATTTACCAAGGAGTCTCTGAAATCTGCCAGAAGAGTAAAGCACAAAGACCCCATATTCTTGCTCCATCAACTGACATCCCTCATTCAATCACTGTTTAGAGCACAGGAGTACACAAATACAGTATTTAAAACATTTTTTATTCTCATCAAAACCTAAAAGCTTTCTCTAATATCAAAGACTAGTGTAATAAATTCTAAATGCTTATCAAAAGCCCAATAAATAGAACCAGATTCCTGCAATTTCTCTTCTAAAAGGACAGTAACTCTTGAATTTCTCACTTTTAAAATCGGCATAGGTTTCTAGAATTTAAAAATTACAAAATGAAAATAATGTAATGAAACTGTCACATGACTTATCTAGTACCAAAATTAGTGGTTATTTAAATAAAACAGTACCTCCAACGTTCCTAAACTTTTTCTTTTTCCCTTTTTTTTGGGTGTGGTAGAAAACGAACTTTAAAAAATCTAATCTATGAGAATATGCTATCCTAATGAGAAACTCACGTGTGCAAAGCTCTTATCACTTTACTGAAAGCATGGCATGTTCAGCCATACACATTTTGCCAAAATCCATGACTCTCAGCAAAACAAAAGAGGTGAAAAAAAATTAAGGATGAAATATCAAAATTCTTGGGGCGCCTGGGTGGCTCAGTTGTTAAGCGTCTGCCTTCGGCTCAGGGCGTGATCCCAGAGTCCTGGGATGGAGACCCACATCAGGTTCCTCCCCTGGGAGCCTGCTTCTTCCTCTCCCACTCCCCCTGCCTGTGTTCCCTCTCTCGCTGTCTCTCTGTCAAATAAATAAATAAAATCTTTAAAAAAAAAAATCAAAATTCTCTAGTGCAAGGAAAAAAGCTGGACATCAGAAGTCTGACATTTACTATGATTCACGCCCTGTAGTGATTTCAACCCCAGCTTTTTTCAGTGATTGGTTTTACCACAAACTAAACAGCAATCTAGAAATCAAGCCATGGCTTGCTTTAATGTTGAGCCATTGTGACTAAGAAATAAAATCAATGTTGCTGAGCTGCTGCGTATAAATGTAGGCTGATCACTGCCAATCACTGGCATTTAGCTTTTAAGTGCTTAACTTTGACTGTAAGTTGTTCTGTGCTCTGCTCTGACAGCTTGCTTTCTTATGCTGTCAGATTTTTAAATTATAGCAACATCAAACGGCTATGAATTAAAATTAGATGCTTTCAATTTCAGCAAATATAATCAGCATCTTTAGGTTAATTCAGTAGAACTTTTCAGTAAAACTCTTAACTCAAATGATCTTAATCTTATTTTAACAAAGTAGCAAAAAACAAAAACACACACAACAAAACACCCAGTAGAAAAGGCACAGAGTTCTAACAATGAAAATGATGTCAAAGGTACTTTTTTTTCCAGAAACACTGAACCAAAAAACTGAAAGCAAACTGAAAAGCAACCGATATAAAAATTCTTAAACGTCAAAAACCCAAAAGAGAATGACATCACTAAAAAGAAAACTAGTAAAGTTGTTATATGAAGCTACACTGTAATTACCTAAAACCTAATTACTAAAACTCTACTTGTTGATATAACCGTAATTACTGTAACATTTCTTCAGAGCCCAGTGCAACAAAAGACCTCTGTGAATTGTTCTGTGCTCCAGCCTTGAGGGCAAGGTCTTGTTGCGTATTTTTCTTTATCTCATTTGAGAAGAAACAGAAAATAAAACATTTGTTCCTCCTTGAGACCTCTTACCCACCCACCCCCCCAGTTTCATAAAATCACCAGAAATCACAGCAGGCTTTATAACATATCAAGTTCATAGTCTGAAACAAAATGACTGCTGTAATGAAGGTTAACATTTTCTTTAGTTCATAACTGATTCTTGAATTAGAAAATATTTACACGGAAGAGAACAGTTTTATTCAACAGAGTAGATTAATGGTTAAGTCAGAGATACTATAAATATATTTTGAAGTACTCTCTCACTTAACTACAACCAGCTGTCCCCTCCCTACTTCCTTCTGCCTCTTCTCCACATCCTGTGAGCTGTCAGTGATCCTAGCACTGCTCAGCCTGGATGTAAATGGCAGTGATTACTGCCAGGGAGTGAGAAACTACTCTAGGAGTGTTCATGTTAAATAAAGAAAGGGGTAAAAACATCTCGGTCTACTTATAAGAAAAAAGAGAAGGCAAGGAAATAAAGTGATTTTTGGAAAACTTGATTGTCAGGTGACAGGTAAAAGATCTCGTTTCAATTCCGAGTTTAGAGCAAGTTTCTTTAGTCCTGAGAAAGGAGAGTAGGGCAGCTCCTGCAGGACCTACATCAACTGTGCAGGATAGGTGTGGATTTTTTTTTTTAAGTTATACTTTTTAAGACGTAGAATAGAAAAAAACAGGAAAAGTATCAGGAGAACTATATTCCAGTAAAGTTTACCACTAAATGTTTTGGGTGAATTTCTCTTCTCTGATAAATAAGAGGGAGAATCTCAAAGGTCAATCAATCGAAGACTGTTGCGATATGTAACAGACCAAGGCCCAAATGTTTGAATTTCTCACCAAATCTCAACCTTCTGCTGTACAATCAAAATACTGGGGACGAGAGAGATGGAAAAGGCAAAAGAATTTTTAATATACATAGTGTATAATAAATGACAGTATTATAAAAATTTCAATAAATATTACTTACTTCGTCATTATTTGGATTAACAGCTATATAAATACTCCCATTTGTTGACAACTATCAAAGCATGTAAAAATAAATAAAATATTTATAAGTTTCTTATTGTTAATGTTTCAGTTCTCATTGATTTCCAATACATACTTGTAATCTGATCATGAAGAATGTTCTAGAAGCAAGGCACTTCTGTTATTCTGAGATAACATCTTAACCACAACAGATTAAAAATGAAGTCAAATGTTTTCATATTAATAAACATGCTTAAAATACAGTAATTCTGACAGAGGAGAGATATATAACATTAAGAAAGCCAGGAGAAAGAAGGATACATGGAGAAGTCACCCTTAGTCAGAGGAAGTGAATCCAAAAGACTGTGACCCCAGACCTAGTAAATGGAAGATTTTTATCATCTATCACCACCTACACTTCCTTGTTTGCCAGGGTACAATACAAGTATGTACTGTACTCTAATTTTATCCCCCTTTCACTGTTATTTGTCACAACACAGA
This sequence comes from Ailuropoda melanoleuca, assembly GCF_002007445.2. NCBI lineage: Eukaryota > Metazoa > Chordata > Mammalia > Carnivora > Ursidae > Ailuropoda > Ailuropoda melanoleuca. The sequence continues at coordinate 110,819,389 of NC_048223.1, read as the reverse complement.
CATAGACACATGCATAAAATATTAAACAAAATATTGGTGGACTATTTGAGAGAAAGAACAGTGCTGACTGACGACCATGCCCTATAGATATCCACTTGATCAGCTGAAAGGTTAGAGGAAATTATGTGGGTATTTAGGAGAAAGAGTCCTAAGCAGAGAGACCAAGAAGTATAAAGGCCCTGAGACTAGAACTTGCCTGATATGCTTAAGGAGCAATAAAGTGCTTAGTATCTATAATATCCTAAGAAATACAGAGTGACTAAGCATTGGTGAGAGAGATAAGAATTTTAACTTTATAACATTTCAAACATCTTTAATTTAAGTTCCCCTGTCTGATTTGCAGTAAACAACCTTTATTTTTCTTTCTAAAACTGAGCAACTGTGCTTTTATGTGCTTTTTACATGTCATATAAGAAAAGATTATGCATTATTCTTTTCTCCTTCGCTGTTGCAACTAGTTGGTTATTCAAAATAAGCAAACTTAGACATATCTTGCAATGTAAGAACATACAACACAAAGTATGTCTATTTAATTCATGAAAAGTATATAAACTATATAAAACTATCAAAAATTAAACCTATATGTTGATTGGCTCGGAGTATCCCAGGGAGTGTACTCTGAAAAATCAACACTGAGAAATAGAGTTCGTGCATTTCAGAAATAAAGGAAAGTACTCTGGGTGACCAGGCAAAAAGATTGTCACTTACCATGGGAAAAAATTAGACTGGCCTCATACTTCTGGTACATTCAATGCCAGAAGATAGTACAACTATCTTTAAGTTCTAGTAAGATGTTCAAGGAAACAAAGCTGGATCCAATGATTTTTATATCCATCCAAACTGTTCAAGTATAAAGGTTACAAACATTCTATAACTAGGGGACTATTATTTATGAACCATTTCTGAGAAAACTACTGTAAGATTGACTTGAGCCAACCAAGAGATGACTGGGGCAACTATGACAACAAGGACTGTTGATGAACATTAAGATGAAAAATAACTGGAGAGCAGCATAACAATATATACCATAAATGTTACATGTCCTGACAGTGTATCTGACAAAAATTAGGGGAAAAAAATACACAAAAAAGGACAGGTAGTAGAATAAATTCAGATTGCCTCATCTATGTCACTCTACTCAACAAAAGAAAAATTAGAAATTATTTTGAACAAAAGAAAAAGGAAAACAATGTATCGGGAATTGTGGAATGCTACTAAAGCAGTACCTAAGGGGAAATTTATAGCACTAAATGCGCATATGAAATGAAATCTTCAATGTAAGAACATACAACACAAACTAAATATGTCAATATGTAACTCAAGAAAACTCAAGAAAAAAACAAAAAACTCACAGCAATGACCTCAAGTTTCCACCACAAGAAATCAGAATAAAACTCAAAACAAATAAAAGGAAATAATAAAGGTCAAAGTGGAAATCAATGAAATAGAAGTCAGAGAAATACAGAAAATCAGTAAAACTTAGAGATAATCAATAAAATTGATACAATTCTAACCAGATAGGAAAAAAAGAGAGAAGATCTAAGTTACAGCTAAGTTACTGGTATCAGGAATGAGACAAGTGACATTATGATAAATTCTATAGATATCAAAATAATAAGGGAATATTATTAACAATTTTATGCCTACTAAATGTGACAAATGAAATGGACCCATTCCTTGAAAGACATAAATGATTAAGTTTGCTCAAGAATAAAGTGGGGGGCACCTGGGTGGCACAGCGGTTAAGCGTCTGCCTTCGGCTCAGGGCGTGATCCCGGCATTATGGGATCGAGCCCCCACATCAGGCTCCTCTGCTATGAGCCTGCTTCTTCCTCTCCCACTCCCCCTGCTTGTGTTCCCTCTCTCGCTGGCTGTCNGCTATCTCTGTCGAATAAATAAATAAAATCTTTAAAAAAAAAAAAAAAAAAAGAATAAAGTGAGGGTTGCCAGGGTGGCACAGTCGGTTAAGCCTCCAATTCTTGGTTTCAGCTCAGGTCGTGATCTAAGGGTCATGAGATAGTGCAGAGTCTGCTTAAGGCTCTCTCTCCCTTCTCTGCCCCCCTTCCCTCTCTCTAAAATAAATAAATCTTTAAAAAAATAAAATAGTGACAATCTAAATAGCTGTGTATCTATTAAAGAAATTGAAAAATTTTTTTAAAGATTTATTTATTTTAGGGAGATCGCATAGGGAAAGGAGCAGAGAGAGAATCCTCAAGCAGTTCCCACCAACACAGGGTTTGATCCCAGGACCCTGAGATCATGACCTGCTGCGAAATCCAGTCCGCTGCCCAACTAAGTAAGCCACCCAGGCAACCCAAAATTAAAACTGTTTTTAAAAACACTCCTATAAAGAAAAATACTGGCCCTGGTGGCTTCACTGATGAATCTTACCACAAATTAAAGGAAGAAATAACGCCAATTTTATACAAACTATTCCCCAAACTGAAGAGTAGGGAACAATTTCCTACTTACTATATGTGGCCAGCATTACCCTGCAACTGAAACTAGACAAAGAACAGGTTTTATAGCATTATATGTCACTATATGGTGTATTCAAAGCAATTAAGTAAATCTTAATTTTTAAAACTTCTACCAGAATGTATCTTTTCCCATTATGTCTTCTTGGTAAGCAATGTCAATCATACTATCTGGGCTTTTGTCAAGTTCAGGGAAAGATTATAAAATTATATTTTATTTAATTTATTCATTGTATTACCTCTATTCTCTTTCTAGAACTTCTAGTCTTTTCTCTCATGATTCTTCATCACTTCTTTTGTACCCTTCTGTCTTTTTGTTCTAGATTCTAATGGGCTTCTTCCACTTATCCTACAAATCGCTATTTTGGTCTTTGGATGTATTCATTATATTACACAGTATTTCCCATTAAATTAAACTTTATATGGCAAAGATATTTCTAAGGAATGTATTATTTCTTTTTTGCACCAGTCTGATCACGTTTTATAAACGTGTATGTATATAAAGATATGTAATACGTATCTTTTCTATGCTATTTTTCTTCTAGGGTCACTTTTCTCTGTTCATCCTGGCTATTTCAATAGATTTAAAGATAGAAAAGCAAGAAATAATTGTGTTCAGTCTCTACTGATCCAGAAATCAGATTCTTTTATTTACACATGAATTTCAGTAAAATTCTTAAGAATATAGTGGAATAATTCACTATACGTTGTACACCATCTTGCCTTTCAGAAATAAATCTAATGCAGTTAACTATTTNGGGGCGCCTGGGTGGCACAGCGGTTGGGCGTCTGCCTTCGGCTCAGGGCGTGATGCCGGCGTTACGGGATCGAGCCCCACATCAGGCTCCTCTGCTATGAGCCTGCTTCTTCCTCTCCCACTCCCCCTGCTTGTGTTCCCTCTCTCGCTGGCTGTCTCTATCTCTGTCAAATAAATAAATAAACTNCTTAAGAATATAGTGGAATAATTCACTATACGTTGTACACCATCTTGCCTTTCAGAAATAAATCTAATGCAGTTAACTATTTAACTAGAATACTTAGTCTGTTGCCACTACAAATAGTAATGTGATATAAAGAATTCTGGGCCAACAATCAGGAAGATATAGGTTCTAATGGCTAGCTATTATATCTTAAAGAAGTCTCAGATTAGTTGTCCTGTAACCTAAACAGTTTATTGTAACTTATTAAAAAATTCCTTTTTTTTTTTTTAAGATTTTTTATTTATTTATTCGACAGAGATAAAGACAGCCAGTGAGAGAGGGAACACAAGCAGGGGGAGTGGGAGAGGAAGAAGCAGGCTTCTAGCAGAGGAGCCTGATGTGGGGCTCGATCCCATAACGCCAGGATCATGCCCTGAGCCGAAGGCAGACGCTTAACCGCTATGCCACCCAGGAGCCCCTGTTTACTTCAGCCAAGAAGGGACCACACCCTATATAATAGAATGCAACATTCCAAAATGAGCAAAAACAGAAAATGCACCCATTCTGCAAATTAAGCAGAGTTACAATAAAATATATACTCAATATTCAGTATTCCACTTTGCCTTCTTTATAACCCGATTGAACTCATTTCCTAAAACCTAATTATTCTCTTCACAAAGAAATGGAAATAAAAAGTTTTACTACTTTGACAATAGTGAATTTTAATCTTTTAACTTTTGTTATAGAAATGGATCAAAAAAATTGTCTTTTTAATGTCCAAGTAGCTATAAATGACTATTAATATCATCCATACCTATAGTATCTGGGAGGTCTAGCAGTTCATTGTGCTGCAAGTCAAGGTTGGTTATCTGTGTGCAGTTTCCAATCTCCTTTGGGAGGTGTTCAAGTTGATTGTGAGCTACATCCAGCGTAATGAGGTTACATAATTCACCTGTAAAATTGACCAACATAAAAATTTAATAAGAATTATTAAAGAATATATTAAGTAATACTGAAAGAAAGAAAAAAACACCTTCATTCTCTATATCATAATTATATCTTTCTGGAAAATGTAGAAGTCAAACACAAGATCTGAAACTTATTAGAAAATGACATCTTGGGGCGCCTGGGTCGCACAGCGGTTAAGCGTCTGCCTTCGGCTCAGGGCGTGATCCCGGCGTTACGGGATCGAGCCCCACATCAGGCTCTTCTGCTATGAGCCTGCCTCTTCCTCTCCCACTCCCCCTGCTTGTGTTCCCTCTCTCACTGGCTGTCTCTATCTCTGTCGAATAAATAAATAAAATCTTTAAAAAAAAAAAAAAGAAAATGACATCTTACAAATATTGAATCATTATATTGTACACCTGGGACTAATGTAATGTTATCTGTCAATTATACCACAATAAAAAACGAAAGAAGAAAGTGACATCTGATGAAGTTAAAATGCTGATTATAAATGACTACCAATATAAATGACCGCCTAATATTATATATATGTAGTTTAAAGTAACCAATTCAACCACATTTATGTTTATATATTGCATACTTCAAGTAGAGCTCACTAATTTGTTAACCAAATTCAACACGATAATATCAGATTCATCTTGCAATCTGACGGTCATCTTCTACCTCAAAAGTATATATAATCTCAAATAGGCATATGTTCTGATGTTATATGAATATACAGAGTGAGATTTATAAATCAAAAACTGCTTCTAGATTTTCATAGTACTCCACAAGGATAGAAAAGAAGGTTTATTTCTCCTCATTCTAGTTGAAAGAGCTGTATTGGCAATTTAGATGATTCTTAGTGTTATTTTGCAACATTCTTCATTGCAGAATTCTTTACTTGAACATACAGTTCAAAAACTTCATAATTTGTAACAGCTACATTGGTTCTCTCATGACTTCCCTTTTTTTCTAAAGGCATTTATTATAAATACTGAAAAAGTAAGATGAGCAAATAAAGTACATGAAACTGAAAAATGGGTCTAGGGCACATTATTAAGCCGTATTATTATAAACACAGGCAACAAAAATAGGTAAACTGAATTTTATCAAAATTAAAAACATGTGCATCAAAGGACACTATCAAAAGAGTGAAAAGGCAACCCACAGAATAGGAGAGAATATTTGCAAATCCTGTATCTACTAAAGGATTAATATCCAAAACAAAAGATCATTTACAACTCATCAAGTCCCAAATTTATAAATGGTTAAAGAACTTTGACATTTCTCCAAAAAATATACAAATGGCCAATAAATACATGAAAAGATGCACGACAATCACTAATCATTAGAAAAATCAAATCAAAACCACAATGAGATACCACTTCACACCCACTAGAATGGCTATATAATAAAAAAACAGAAAATAACAAATGTAGGCAAGGAGGCAGAGAAACTGGACCCTTGTACTTTACCACCCAGGTTCTTAGGATAAAGACAGAAGAAAAATCTCCTCCTGTTTTCCCCTAGGCATTGCATATTCAAACTGCAGAAAATCAAAGGCAAAGGGAAAAATTTTGGAAGAAGCTAGATGATAAAAGCACTTTACTTTTGGAGAACCAAGGATAAAAACCATATTATTTAGATTTCTCTTCAGAAAACCATGTAAGCAAAAAGAGAATCAATGAAATATTTAAAGTCTTGAAAGAAAAAAAAACCCACCATCCTAAAATTCTGTATCCAATGAAATTATCCTTCAAAGTAAAAGAAAACTAAAGACTGTCTCAGACAAACAAAAATTGAGGGAGTCTGTCACCAGTAGACCTGTCTTACAAGAATACTAAAAGTTCTTCAAAAAAAGGGAAAATGATACAGATGAGAAACCTGCATCTATATAAAAGAAGAGCACTGGAGAAGAAATAAAGATAAAATATTTTCTTACTCTTAATTGACCTAACAGATACTGATTTGTTCAAAGTATTAATAGCAACAATGTATTAGATGATTATAGATTAAGGATAAATGAAATGAATGACAGCAACGTTATAAGGGACAATAGGGAAGAATTGGGAATATTCTGTTATAAGGTAACCACACTACCCATGAAGTGGTATAGCATTATTTGAAAGCGGACTTATAATGAGCTGTAAATGCACACTGTAAACTCCAGGACGACCACACACATACATACAAACAAAGTAAGGAAGTATAAATCATACGCTAAGAAGAGAGAAAATGGAATAATATAAAATGCTCAATTAAAACCAGATGAAGGCAAAAAAATTGTGAAAGACAAAAAGAAAGAACAAGTTCAGCTAATAGAAAACAGTTACAAATATAATTGATATTAATTCAACTAAATCAGTAAACACTGTTAATGTTAATAATTTAAAAGCACCAAATAAAAGACAAGAGACTGTCAGAGAAGAAAAAAAAAAAGGATCCAACTGCATGTTGTTTTCAAAAAACTCACTTTAAATTACATAATGGTAAATGGAACAATTCTCCAAAACATAACAATCTTTTAAGTTTGTATACCTGCTTATCTCCTCTGTATCTAGTACAGTGCTTAGTACACAGCATCATGTTAACTTAAAGAATAAATGAAGATAACTGGGGAAGATAAAATTTGGATTCTAATGCTCTTCAAGCCAGAGGTAATAAAACATTTTTTGAATTTGCCATCATCTTTTCTAATAAATAATACTTGAAACTGTTTTAGTTGCAATGAAAATAACTTCCACTACTCTAAAGAAAGATACACAAGTCCAAAAGTGTATAGAGTCGAGGCAAGTAAATAAAACAAGCTGGAAGAAGACTATGACTAACTGTAGCCCATTTGGAATAGCTAGGATTCATATTGCAGGACTTTTCAACTTCAGTACTACGACATTTTAGACTGGATAATTCTTTGATATATGAGGCTATCCTGGGCATAAGCAGCACCCCTAACCTTTACCCTTTAGATGCCAATAGCACCTCCCAAATAAGTTATAACAATCAGAACTGTCTCTAGACATTAACAAATGTCCTTCGTTCTAACACTGCCAAAATTGCCCTCAGTTGAGAATCACTGCTACATTGGAACAAGAAAGTTCAATACTACCATTTTTCAAACGAAGTTGGAAATCTAGATTTTCAAATAAAACCTCCTAATGCTTAAATGCTAACAACTAATTCTTAGGTTAAAACAGAACAAAACACTGTGTTGCTAAACACATTTGTGGGGTTTTTTCAGTATTCAGGATGCCAGTTTGATACATCTGAACATAAAAACAAATTAGTTACTAATATTTTAGGAAGTTTGCATATGACTAATATTAAAACTAAAAAGTTTTTTAAAAGCAGACTATAATCACCTAGACTCAATTAATTAAGTTAAACCTTTTTGATTTGTGTAAATTACCACATGGAAACCAGATTATTTTAAACATATATTCTCTCCAGGAAGTTATCCTCCAGCAATACAACTCCCTGCAAAGTCAGGAAATCATGGTACTAATGACACATTCAGAAGAGTGTCAACTAATAACACTAATACTTCTTTCTCACAATCTAGTAAGCCCTAAATATTTTGAAAATGCTTAAAACTCAGGAAATGTGATTTAATTTTTTTTAACAACACACAAAAAAAACCCCATGATTTTAAAATCTGGCCTGTTAGTCCCTGAAATACAGTACACTCACAACTAAATTATATATATATTATTGGGAGTTAAATCTGAAAATTGTTTTAGACTTTCCCCAAAATCCATGTATAAATTTTAAGCCCCATGAAGAACATTTTCAGACTTTAAATTTTGTTCAGTCCAAAAAAAAAGTCTAATATACTTCAGGGAAGTCTATCATTTACACATAGTTTCCATGAAAATCTAAAATATTTTCAAAACTAATCCAAAACTTCCTATTTAATGCAATTAACAAAACATTTTTAGTGTTGGAGGTAGGAGGAGTTTAAAATCTCTCTTCTTTAGAGTAACACTCATAACTGCCCAAGCTCCTCTTGTTCATATTATAATAATTAGAAACATTTGCAAATTGTGAATATACGACAAATTCTAGACACTGTGCCAGAATAAGAGCCTAAGTTATAATCTGTAAGATATTTACATATTAAATATCTAAGCAGTTCATGAAATACTTACACACCATTTCCTATTTCTATACTCTGTCTAGCTACACAGTACTTTTAAACATGTTTCACCACATGATTCAAATATGATTAAAAAAATATATATAAATCCAACCCAGATGATTCTCAAGGACAATAACCAAGGTGTTAAAAACTGACTTGCCTTTGACTGGGTTTAAGAGTGGTTTTTATTTCCTACTTTATACATTTGTATTTTGTGATTTTTCATTTTTGTACATTTTTTAATTCAACGAGAAAAAAGAGAGATTCAAAGAGGTAAACAGTCTCTTCTACATTGTTCATAGAAGAGCATTTTCTGACCCATAATAGAAGTTTCCTGTCTGTGGAGCAGATGTATCTTTTACAGAAAACGAATGCATCATGCTATCATATTGGTAACATCAGCCATTAATATTACACATCTTATGACTCATATTCCACACTAAGCCATCTTTTGATTTTAAATTTGACTTCCCACACATTTGCCTACAGAGAGAACATGGACTTCATTCATTTATCCATTCTGCAAATGTTTACTAAACACCTACCATGTGCTAGACACTATTGTAGGGGACAAGGATACAGTAAGAGAAAAAAAAAAAAAAGATAAAATGCTTGCCTTCTTAGAACTTATATTTTAATAAGGAAAAACAAATTAACATATAATCAAGGTGAGGAAGTATTAAGAGCTATAAAAGAAAATAAAGCAAGATAAAAGTAAGAGTGTGATGGGGGGGGCGCCTGGGTGGCACAGCGGTTAAGCGTCTGCCTTCGGATCAGGGCGTGGTCCTGGTGTTATGGGATCGAGCCCCACATCAGGCTCCTCTGCTATGAGCCTGCTTCTTCCTCTCCCACTCCCCCTGCTTGTGTTCCCTCTCTCGCTGTGTCTCTATCTCTGTCAGATAAATAAAATCTTTAAAAAAAAAAAAAAAAGAGTGTGATGGGGGAAGGAGATTGGAGGTGTTGATAATAGGTAAAAGGGAAAAACGCTGATGAAGTAGCATTTGCAAACAGACCTGTGCTTCAGGATTCTCTCTCCCTTTCCCTCTGACGCTCCCCCCACTCACACGTGCCCTCTCTCTCTCACTCTCTCTCATTCTCTCTCTGGAATAAATAAATCTTAAAAAAAAAAAAAGAAAGAAAGAAAAGAAAAGAAAAGAAAAGAAAAGAAAAGAAAAGAAAAGAAAAAAGAAAAGAAGAGAAGAGAAAACAGGCCTAAATAATGGGAGAGGGAAGAAATGATGAGAATTCTGGGGGAAGAATGTTTCAGGCTGAGTGAAGAGCAAGCACAAAGACTATGAGGCAAGAGAGCAGTTCAAAATACAACAGAAGACCAATGTGGCTAAAATCATGATTAAGGGATCAGGTGGTAGGAGAAAAAATAGCCTAGGTCAGATTCACCTATAGTCTTGCAAGCTAAGGTAAAGAGTTCAGCTTTGACTAAGAAAGGAGTGGTAATTGTAATAACAGTGTTTTTTATTATTGTTTTTATAGAAGTTTTAGGTTTACAGGAAAACTGCACAGAAAGTACGGAGTTCCCACAGATGCTCTTCCCTGCACACAGTTTCCCCTATTAACATCTTCCATTAAGTGGTACATTGTTACAGTTGATAAATCAACACTGATACATTAATACTATTAGCTGAAAGTTCATATTTTATATTAGTATTCACTCTTTGTGTAGTTCCATGGGCCTTGATAAATATATAATATCGTGTACCCATCATTACAGGTATCATACAGAATAGTTTTAATGAGGGGTGCCTGGGTGGCTTAGTCAGTTAAGCATCCAACTCTTGGTTTCAGCTCAGGTTATGATCTCATGGCTGCGGGATCGAGAACCCCATCAGGCTTTGTGCTCAGTGGAGTCTGGTTCAGATTTTCTCCCCCTCTCCCTCACTCTTTCTTCCAAATAAATAAATAAAATCTTTAAAAAAAAGAAAGAATAGTTTAATTACCCTAAAAATCCCATGCTTCACCTACACATTCACCCCTCTTCCCCTCTCTCAGAGCCCCTAGCAACCACTGGTCTTTTACTTTTGCCTTTGCCAGAATCATGTAAGATGTAGTAGCATTGTTCAAATTGGCTTCCTTCATTCAGCAATATGCATTTAAGGTTCCTCTGTGTCATTCTGTGGCTAGATAGTTCATTTATCACCGAACAATACTTCATTGTGTTGTGCCACAGTTTGTTTATCCATTCATTTATTGAATGACATCTTAGTTGCTTCCAATTTTTAACAATTATGAATAAAACTGCTAAAAACATTTTGTGTTCAGTTTTTTGTATGGACATAAGTTTTCAATTCACTTGGGTAAATAAGTAGGAGCATGATTGATGGATTGTAATGGTAAGACTATGTTTAGCTTTGAAAGAATTTGCCAACTGTCTTCCAAGTGTCTGCACCATTGTGCATTCTCACCAGTAACGAGTAAGAGTTTGCATCTATATTTGGTGTTGTCAGTGTTTCGGATTTTAGCCATTCTAACAGGTATGTAGCAGTGGTGGTTATATTTTGAAAGTATAGCTTTACAGGACATAAGGGAACCTTTTGGAAAAGCAATAATAATGTGATAATGTTTACCCTCAAAAAACAAAATCTATCCTGGAAAACTAAGATCTACGTAAAAATATATATAAGTAGAATGTTGTAAACATAAAGTAGGAGGTATACAGGGGAACCTGGGTGGCTCTTCAGTTAAGCATCTGACTCTTAGCTCAGCTCAGGTCTTGATCTCAAGGTCATGAGTTTGTGGAGCCTACCTAAAAAAAAAAAGTAAGAGGTATATACACATACACAAAGTGATGGGTAGGGGACACCTGGCTAGCTCAGTCACTGGAGCATGCAACTCTTGATCTCAGGGCTGTGGGTTCAAGTCCCACGTTGGATGTACAGATTACTTAAAAATAAAAATCTTTTAAAAAAAAAGTGATGGGTAAATAGAGAAGCAATATTCTAGCTGGGTGGATTGGGAAAAGCCAGATTTTAAAAGATGGTCAGAAACTACACAGATAATTTAAAAAGAAGAAGAAGAAACAATATGAGGAAATTAGGCAAAAAAATCATGGGTTCTAATTCTTTTGTTAGGGATATATTCAACAGAAATGAGTCCATATATTTACCATGAGACTCATATTACAGTAACATAGTAGCACTATTTGTATCTGCCCCAAATTACAAAGTACCAAGCAACAGAATGGATAAATTGTGGCATATTCACACTATGAGATATTATGCAATAATGAGAATAAACAATTTCTAACTACATACACTAATTATGATGAATAATGCCAAGAGGAAGAACTCAAACACAAAAACATACATAGATTATGGTTCCATTTATATAAAAACAAGGAAAATTAATTTAATGTTTGTTCGCAGAAGTCAGTATACTAAGTTTACTCTTGATGGGAATAGTGACTGAAAGAAGGGTCTCCTGGGTGGTCTTGATGTTCTGTTTTTTTTCATTTGGATACTGATATTATACAGTTGGCAAACATTTTTCAGTTGTACATTTATGATCTATCAATAAAGTTTTAAAAAATGTCTCTGGTCCATGCTCCTGCTTTGGACATGCCTCAAACTAAACCGTGGCATAAAAACAGAAAAAGCCATTTCTTAAATTTGTGTTAGATGCATAATCTTCAACGCAGTTTAGTAAAATGTGGGGTTTTTTTCCCCTCTATGGAAGTTCTCTAAAGTCTAAATTAATTCCATTTTGAAAAATTTATTTTCCTTTTGCCTTGTCTTTAGAGGAGGCAAGGGCTGCACAGTATATCCAAGACTTTTTAAGCATGACATTACCCTATATCCAGACAATGAAGCATGGTGACATGTTCCTTCTCAAAGGTGACAACACTGCCTAGACTCTTGTTGTTGGGATTCTTCCTGCTATTTCTCTGAGCAATATAGTCTTCCAGGTTACTCTAATATATTAAACCCATTTTCATTTTGTAATACAGAAAGTTAGCATTCCACATGCAAAAAGAAGTGGGACACATGGTGCCTGATATATGGAAGTCAGATAATTGAGATGTAAAACTAATGTTCATCCATCAATGGAAGAGTGATTTTAGGAGGAGAAAAAATTTTTTCCCCTTCTGGAGATTGCAAGTTATTAAAATGCATTTAAATATGAAATTGCTGAGGATTATTTGGAACTTTTCCAAGTTTCCCATTTTTTCACATCTTATTTTAGAAAGATCATTGACTTTCAGTAATTGTTAAAAATATTTTATATGTGGCTTTGTTCAGAGTAGCTTAACGAATATTTGATTAAATAAGTGACAAACTAAATGTCTGGGGTTTAAGCAGTAACAAAGGAACATTATTATACGAAGATTTGAATACACTGTGTCACTAAAACATAACAGAAGACAAATTATTGCTCTAAGAGCATTAATCAGTCTGAAAAAAATTCCTATGTGCCTGTTCTCTTTGCCAGGCACAATACTAGGCACTAAAGAAACAAAGAGACCACAAGACACTAAATACCTCTTTTCAGGAAACTTACAATTAGCAGGAGACAACATGTGATTTGATGGAAGCCAGAGAAGGGTGCTTATGAAATTTCACCATTAAAAAAAACATTCTTTTAGATCTTCAAGGCCTTTCATTGTCAAAATTCTTTATATTTAGGATGACCATCTCATTCACTTCATCACTCAAGAAAAATTTATTGTGTACCTACTAGAAATTAAGCAGTGAACAAAACAAAGTCGATTCTCAAGGAGCTCACATTCTAGTATGCACCAAAGGAAGCATCAGAAAATAAGGAAATAAAGTGATAACTGCTGTAAACAAAAAAGTAAAGCAAGGACAGACAGCTAGAAATAAGAGTGTATAGAGTGGCAGGGAGGAACCATGTACATATGTGTACTGAAACACAGGACATGTGAAAGGGAGAAAGGAAAAGAAGAAAAGAGATCTGGAGTCCTATATATCAAACTAAGGAATACAGACCTTTTTGATCAGGTAAAAGAGTACAATTTAAAGTTTCTAAACAAGCATGATAATCAGAATGTTGTTCTGAGAAGTCTATTTTCTCATAGATTTGAAAGAATGGATTGGAAAAGGCAGAATTAGGAAGCACAGTCTATTAGGAAGCTACTGCAGTTAGCTTGCATAAAATAATATGAGGGCCTACCATGAATCATCAAAAGCACCTTAATGAACAGGCCCACGACACAAGCAACTAAACATGGAAATAGCAATAGGAATGTGGTAAATTATATATGATGAAGGGGTTTTATTTTTTTCACAGGTGGTTGTGGACCAATATTCTGTAAAATACAAAATTGCATTTTTGGATGTTCCGGCAATGTCAAATTGTTATACAAGATTCTAAATGCTTACTTTCAATTTGTGTTGTTAACCTGACAAACTGGTGACAAAAAAATTGGCTGGCCAGCAACCTGTCTGATTAGGCCACACTGAAATGATCTAGAACACGGAAAAATAATCCTGATTGCAAGATCTTGAACCTGAGTTGACAGAAAAGATAATGATGCAATTAAAAGAGAGAAACAGAATCCAAAAGGAAGAGGAGTGTTTGGTGAGGAGTTATATTTGATCATGCTGAGTCTGAGATTATCAGCGATATAGGTAACAATTTTTGGTTAATTAGGGAAAAAAATATATACAGGTCTGAAGAAAATGTTGTCATGACAGAACATTTCCATCCCAAAGAGGGAGTTGGGGTTAATATCCAAAGAAACAAGTATTGGTCTTCTGGCTAATGGTAACCGTGCAGTCCTGGATAAATTACTTTAAAAACACTATACAAAAGCATGCAGAGAGACTCAAAGCAGAAACTAGAACGAATTCAACTCTTGCAAAAAGGGGACTGTGATAGGCAGACTTTTAAGATGGCCCCAATGACCCTGTCTCATGTGTAACTGTATAATTAACCCTCCCTTGAGTGTGCACTGAACTCGGTGACATGTTTCTAATGAAGAGAATGTAAGAACAATGATGAGATGTCATATCTGTGATTAGGTTACAAAAGATTGTGCTCTCATCTTGCTACCACTCTCTCTATTGCCTTCTCCGCGTGCACCCTTTGATAAAGCAAGCTGCCATGCTGGAGAGATCCATGTGGCAAAGAACTGAGGGCAGTTTCCAGCCAACAGCCAGGAAGAAGCTGAAGCCCTTAGTCCAACAACCTTCAAGCAAATGAATCCTGAAAACAATCACATGAGCTCAGATGTAGATCCTTTTCCAGGCACGCCTTCAGATGATACCCCAGCCCTGGCTACCACCCTGAGTGAGAGATCTTGGGAGGAAACCCTGAATCAGAAGATCCAGTTAAGCTATGTCTGATTCTGAATAAAGAAACTATAAGACAGTAGTAAATGAGTGTTGTTTTAAGAGCTATGTTTCAGAGTACTTTCTTATGAACAGTAGCTAACTCATATAAAAAAATTACACTGGGTATGATCCACATTTGTTAAGGCTTTTACCATGAAGTTACTCACAAATCTGGCAGCAGAAAATAAATCTCAAGTAGAAAGCCAGAGTCCCACTGGCCTGAGAAGCCAGAGGACAAGGTCTAGGGTCTACGACAGTGGATGGAATTCAAGGTTGGATATCCTGGAAAGGAGGAAACCACAAAGAGTGGAGTTCCAAAATCTGCATATACACACCCCTCAAATTTTTCACTGACTCCAAAAGTACACCCATGGGAGAGAAGACTGCAAGAGCCCAGAGGAAAAACAACCGCTAGAAGGCTAAAGAGCCAGGCAGAGATTTTGACAGCTGCCATCTATAGTGGATAAGTTTTGGAATTTCCATGCTGCCAAGTTAGAAGGGTCAAAAAACAAAATCCCAAAAGAGCCATACTATAAAAATAAAGACCATATATCAGACTAAATCTCAAAAAAATATAGTATCTCAAATTCAAATTTCATTTACATGGGATTAACAATAGATTTAGACATTGAAAAAGAAATTACATATAGCAATAAAAAAACAGTAATAGAAACAATCTAAAACACACATAAAAAATGAACAGAAACATCAGTGACCTGAAAGGTAACATAAAGAGATCTAATATACATGTAGTTAGAAATCCACAGAATAAAAAAAGCAAAGAAGGTGCCAAAAATCAAGAAAATTTGAAGAAATAATGGCCTAAGTCTTTCCAACTTTGATGAAAACCATAAACCCACAGATCCAAGAAGCTCATAAACTCCCAAGCAGAAGCAACATGAAAAACACCAAATAGAGGCACACTGTAAACAAATTGCTGGAAACCAAGGACAAAGAAAAACATTTTTTAAATATACAGAGAAAAAGACTTAGACACAGAAGCAAAAATAAGAATAACAGCAAAAACTGTTGCCCAAAGCTAGGCAAGCCAGAAAAAACAAACAAAACCAAACAAAACCCAGAGAGATAGGAGAGAGAAGTTTAAAATACAGAAAAAAGGGGCAGCTGGGTGGCTCAGTCGTTAAGCATCTGCCTCTGCCTTCGGCTCAGGTCATGATCCCGGGGTTCTGCGATCCAGCCCCACATCAGGCTTCCTGCTGCAGGAAGCCTGCTTCTCCCTCTCCCACTCCCTCTTCTTGTGTTCCCTCTCTTGCTGCCTCTCTCTGTCAAATAAATAAATAAAATCTCAAAAAATAAATTAAATACAGAAAAAAAGGAAAAAAAACGAAAGCTGTCAAACTAGAATTCTATACTAAGAAAAATAGCTTTCAAAAATAAAAGCAAAAGGCTCTGAGATAAACAAAAGCCTGGAGAATTCATTGTGAGCATACCTGCACTACAATATATATTAAAGGAAGTTCTCTGGAAAAAAAGAAAAGAGAAATTCAGATCTACACAAAGAATAAAAGTACTAGAAATGGTAAATTCATGGGTAACTATAAAAGAGGTGTTTTTGTTTTTCGGTTTTTGGTTTTTTTTTTTTTGCATTTTTCTTTAAAAGATAATGAAGAAGGATGATGGCATAGCAAAAGGCACAGGAACCAACCTAAAAGAGTCCACAATAACCAAAGGTGGAACAAACTGGGCAATAAAATAATAAAAATAATATTGGACTGGAACCCACAGAATAGATAAGTCCAGATTGATATAATTTAAGTAATGGAATAAATAAATATACGAGGGAGAGAAAAGACAGCTCTTTATTGTAGAAGAATATCAATTAATGCAAAAGAAATTTTTAAAAATCACCATTAGAATACAGTAATAATTGTTTCAGGGAAGATCAAGATCCACCAATGAACGCTAAAATCAGGGAGCAAAAGATTAAGGAAAAACAAGATATTGGCATAGACTAAAACCAGCACTCCCTAGGGTAATTATTAAGAAAAAATTATTAACTTTAAAGTAGAGCAGTACAACAAAATCACCATAACCAACATCAAAATCACCAGCAATGAGACATATCAATATCATATATCTCTTGATATGATTCACTGGGGAAAGCACCATAATCACCTCAGTGGCATTCTTGCCAAACACATAATCTCAAACCTGAGAAAATACAATATAAACAAAAAATGAGTGATCTATTATATAATACCTGAGCAGTACTCTTCGAAAGTTTTAAAAATCTTTCCACAGTTTGAAGGAGACTACAGACATATGACTATTAAATGTAATGTATGATTCTGGAACAGAAAAAGGACATTAGTGGAAAAATTGGTGAAATCTAAATAAAATTTGTAGTTTATAGTATTGTACCAATGTAAATTTCTTGGTTTTGATCACTGTATAATGGTTATGTAGACTGTTAATAACAGAGGAAGCTGGGTAAGGGGTAGATGAGTACACAGGGTTGTAAAACCAGTACAACTTTTTTGTAAGTCTAAAATCTGTTCAAAGTGAAAAGCTTAAAAAACATAAAATTTAAAGCAAGAATAACAGCAATGTATTATTATGGGATTTTTAACGTATGAATAAAAAAGTATGACAATAATTGCACAAAGAATGGAAGAAGTAAAAGTGTTCTGTGTGATGTTCTTAAGATATATGAGAAGTGGTATAATGTTATTTGAATGTAGACTGTTATGATATGTACTGTAAATACTAGAGCAGCTACTAAAGCAGAGTAACAAAGACATATATAACTAATATGCCAACAATTGAGAAAAATGGATTTTATAAAAATAGTTGATCTAAAATAAGGCATGAAATGAAGGGAAAAAAAGAACAACAAATGGCACAAACAGAAAAACAGATGGTTGATTTAATCAAATCATACTGGAAACTATATTAAATGTAAATGGTCTAAGCTCTTCAAGTAAGACAAAAACTTCCAGGATTAATATGATCTCACTCATATGTGGAATTTAAGAAAGAAAACAGATGAACATATGGGAAGGGGACAAAGAGAAAAAGGAGAGACGGAAACAAGCCGTAAGAGACTCTTAGCAAGACAGAACAAACTGAGGGTTGATGGAGGGAGGTGGGTGCAAGATGGACTAGATGGGTGATAGGAATTAAGAAGGGCATGTGTTATGATGAACACCGGGTGTTGTAAGGAAGTGATGAATCACTGGATTGTACTCAATACTTCACTGTATGTTAACTACTTAAAACTTAAATTAAAAAAACTTAAAAATTTTTAAAACTGCCAGGATTAAAAACCACAAGATCTATATGCTGTCTATAAGAAACCATTTTAAATGTAAAGACACAAAGAGGAGAAAGAATGGAAAAAGATATACAATGCCAAGTACCAATTAACAAGGAAGCTGGAGTGGCTGTATTAACAACAGATAAAACAGGATTCATTAAAAAAAAAAAAAAATTACTGGGAATGTTACCAGAAATAAAGACAGATATTTCTTAATGATATAAGTAACCTCACTGGGGGAAAAAAATCCTAAGTATATCTACAAGTAATAATAGTTTCAAAATATAAGCAGCAAAAATTAATAATACTAGTGGGAGAAAAATCTGTTACTATGGTTGGCTATTTCAACACATATTTTCTCACTAATTGAAAACAGTGGACAGAAAATTGATAGCAGTATAGAATAAATGAATATTATCAATTAATCTGTGGCCCTGCTCCAAAAAAAACCAACACAATGCATATACTTCTCAACTGCATATAGAACATTTATTAAGACAAGCCATATTTTATAAATCAGTAACAAAAAAATTGGAAAACATCTCCTGAATACTTGAAAGTTGAACAATTCACTTCTAAATAATCCATGGGTTAAGAATAAGAGATATTTAGAAAATATTTTAAAATAAACAATAATGAAAATACAACATCAAAATTTGCATGCTGCTGCTAAAACAGTACTTGGAATATTTATAATGAAATGCTTATATAATGAAAAGAAAGGTTTGAAATTAATCTAATAACTTAAAGTAAACAAAGAAGAGCATATCAAACCTAAAGAAAAAACTAAATAAAGAAGAGAAAACAAAAGAAAAAAAATAATAGAAAAAATGAAACCAAAAGCAGGTTTTTTCTTAAAGACCAATAAAATTGATATATCTCTCGCCAGACTGATCAAAGATGACCAAATTACCAATATGAGGAATGAGAGAGACATGATTACAAATTATGCTGATGACATTAAAAGAATAATATAGAACTATTCTGAACTTTATGCCAAAAAATTCAAAAAATTATACAAAATAGATAAATGCTTTGACAGATTCAAACTACCAAAATTCAACTGAGAAGAAAACTCAGATAACTCTGTATCTATTAACTAAATTAAATTAGATCAGTGATTAAAAACCTTCCTACAAAGAAAACATCTGTCTCAGATTGTAGAACTGATAAATTCTTCCAAACATTTGAGGAAATACTACTAATTCTACACAAACTCTTCTAGAACACAAAAGAGGAATACTTCCCAACTCATTCTATGATATGAAGCCAGCATTACTTTTAGAGCAAACTATCATTAAAAAAAAGAGAGAGAGAGAAAGAGAATTACAGATCAATAGCCAGGCTGAATAGAGATACAAATTCTTTAACAAAATTTTAGTACGAGTTAAATTAAATCTAGCAAAATACAAAAAGGTCCTATTAAAAATGTATATGGTAGGCACTCAAATACTGGTAAACAATTAGGTTTCATAAGTTGTGACCTACCCTGTGAAGTCATATGACCTCCACTTTTGAGTCATACTAAAGATGCTTGTATTTTATGTTAATTCTTTTTTCAGAGGGAGGGAGAGGGAGAGAGAGAATCTTAAGCAGGCTCCACACCCAGCATGGAGCCCAACTCAGGGCATCTCATGACCCGGAAATCATGATTCAAGCTGAAACCAAGAGTCGGTCACTTAACCAACTACACCACCCAGGCATCCCAAAGATGCTTATATCTTAAAAATAATTCTTTTTCCTAGGGGCACCCAGGGACACAGTTGGTTAAGCGACCGACTCTTGGTTTTGGCTCAGGTCATGATCTCAGGATCATGAGACTGAGCCCTGAGTGGGGCTCCGTGTTGGGTTGAGCATGGAACTTGCCTTAAGATTCTGTCCTCCCTTTTGGAGGGGGAGGAGTTAAGATGGCGGAGGAGTAGGGGACCCCTTTTACAGCCGGTCCCAAGTCGAGCTGGATAGGTACCAGACCAGCCTGAACATCCATGGAATCAGCCTGAGATGCAGGAAGATACATCTGGATCTCTACAAATGAACATCTCCAGCACTGAGTATTGAGGTACGAAGCGGAGAGCCGTGAAACCGCGCACAGATATCGGAAGATAAATGGAAGGGGGAGGGAGCCGCCAGGTTTGGGCGCCGGGAAGCGGTAGCCACCTGCATAGGGAGCAGCCGGACTCGCGGACCGGCACCTGCAAGAAAACAGACTGGGACAGTGAGCGGGGAGCACACGCCACCAGACATCTCACGGAACTCCAGAACTCCGGTGTGCTCACTGAATCCAGACTGAGACCGGGAGCTCCGAGAGCGCGCGGGGGCTGCTGGCAGCGTTAGAAACACAAAGGACAGAGACACGCAGGCCTTGGAAGTGAGGGCTGGGACACCGGGTGTGGGGTGCACATCCTGGGATGCTGCAGGGTTGAGCAGCACCAACAGAAACAGAGTTAAAGTGCCCAGAACATCGGTGGAGAACGGTCCACGATCCCTCTGTTCTGAGACAGAGGCTGAGATTAGGCCGCTGCTGCTCTGACTCTCAGAAGAGGCACAGCAAACCACCAGGGAAAGCCGCCAGAGAACAACAGCCTGGAAACACAGGCTCACAGTGTGCCCACCCCCATCCCCCTTCGCAGGGGACATGGAGACTCTACCCAAACAGCGTTGCCTGAGTAACAGCGTGGCAGGCCCCTCCCCCAGAAGGCAGGCTGAAAAATCAAGAACCCCACATCCAGGGGCGCCTGGGTGACACAGTCATTAAGCGCCTATCTTCTGCTCAGGGCGTGATCCCGGCGTTCCGGAAAGGAGTCCCTCATCGGGCTCCTCCGCTGGGAGCCTGCTTCTTCCTCTCCCACTCCCCTGCTTGTGTTCCCTCTCTCGCTGGTTGTCTCTCTGCCACATAAATAAATAAAATCTTTAAAGAAGAAGCCACATCCCTAAGATCCCTATAAAACAAGGGTGCACGGCCTGGGTCCTGGTCAATAATTTGGGATCTGGACAACCCTGCAACTTCTCCTCATCAGGATGACGGGAAGGAGAAGTCCCCCCCCAGTAAAGAAAAGACAATGAGTCTGGGGCCTCTGCCACAGAACTAATGGATATGGATGCGACCAAATTATCAGAAATGGAATTCAGAGTAACAATGGTCAAGAGAATATAGAATCTCAAAGGGTGGAAATGAGAGCAAATCTGGCAGAAATTAGAATCTCAAAGGGTGGAAATGAGAGCAAATCTGGCAGAAATTAAAAATTCTATGAGCTAAATGCAGTCAAAACTAGAGGCTCTGATGGCCAGGGTAAAATGAGGCAGAGGAACATATTAGCAAATTGGAGGAAGGGTTAGTAGAAGAAACAAATGAAAATAGAAGCTGGACTTAAAAAAAATCCACGCCCACGAATGTAGGTTACAGGAGATTACTGACTCAGTGAAACGATCCAATGTCAGAATCATCGGCATCCCTAGGGGGTGGAGAAAAACAGAGTTCTAGAAGAGATATTTGAACAAATTGTAGCTGAAAACTTCCCTAATCTAGAAGGGAAACAAGCATTCGTGTCCAAGAGGCAGAGAGGACCCCATCCAAGCTCAACCAGGACAAACCTACGCCACGGCATGTCATAGTGCAATTCGCAAATATTAGATCCAAGGATACAGTATTGAAAGCGGCCAGGGCAAAGAAATTTCTCACGTACCAAGGCAAAGGTATCAGGATTACGTCAGACCTGTCTACAGAGACCTGGAATGAGAGAAAGGGTGGGGGGGGGCATTTTTAAAGCTCTTTCAGAGAAAAACATGCAGCCAAGGATCCTTTATCCAGCAAGGCTGTCATTCAGAATTGATGGAGAAATAAAGACGTTCCA
>NC_048223.1:110797178-110797279 GCF_002007445.2 Ailuropoda melanoleuca | reverse complement strand
AATGGCTTAAATGCTCCCATAAAACACCAGAGGGTTGCAGATTGGATAAAAAGACATGACCCATCCATTTGCTGTCTGCAAGAGACTCATTTTGAACCCAA